>NW_027397102.1:11143502-11265560 GCF_003265705.2 Callorhinus ursinus | reverse complement strand
CACGTGCAGAAGAATGAAACTGGACCATTTCCTTACACCACACATAAAAATAGACTCCAAATGGTTGAAAGACCTAAACGTGAGACAGGAGTCTATCAAAATCCTAAGGGACAACACAGGTAGCAACCCTTCGACCTCAACCGCAGCAACTTCTTCCTAGAAACATCGCCAAAAGCACGGGAAGTCAGGGCAAAAATGAACTATTGGGATTTCATCAAGATAAAAACTTTTGCACAGCAAAAGAAACAGTCCACAAAACCAAAAGACAACCGACAGAATGGGAGAAAATATTTGCAAATGACATATCAGGTAAAGGGCTAGTATCCAAAATCTATAAAGAACTTACCAAACTCAACACCCAAAGAACAAATAATCCAATCAAGAAATGGGCAGAAGACATGAACAGACATTTTTCCAAAGAAGACATCCAAATGGCCAACAGGCACATGAAAAAGTGCTCAACATCGCTCAGCATCAGGGAAATCCAAATCAAAACCTCAATGAGATACCACCTCACACCAGTCAGAATGGCTAAAATTAACAAGTCAGGGAACGACAGATGTTGGCGGGGATGTGGAGAAAGGGGAACCCTCCTACATTGTTGGTGGGAATGCAAGCTGGTGCAACCACTCTGGAAAACAGTATGGAGGTTCCTCAAACAGTTGAAAATAGAGGTACCCTACGACCTAGCAATTGCACTACTGGGTATTTACCACATAGGTACAAATGTAGGGATCCGAAGGGGTAAGTGCACCCCAATATTTATAGCAGCAATGTCCACAATAGCCAAACTGTGGAAAAAGCCAGGGTGTCCATCGACAGATGAATGGATTAAAAGAAGTGGTATATATACACAATGGAATACTATGCAGCCATCAAAAGGAATGAGATCTTGCCATTTGCAACGACGTGGATGGAACTGGAGGGTCTTATGCTTAGTGAAATAAGTCAATCAGAGAAAGACATGTATCATATGACCTCACTGATATGAGGAATTCTTAATCTCAGGAAACAAACTGAGTGTTACTGGAGTGTTTGGGGGTGGGAGGGATGGGGTGGCTGGGTGATAGACATTGGGGAGGGTATGTGCTACGGTGAGCGCTGTGAATTGTGCAAGACTGTTGAATCACAGATCTGTACTTCTGAAACAAATAATGCAACATATTTTAAGAAAAAAGAAAAAGAAGAAGATAACAGGAGAGGAAGAATGAAGGGGAGTAAGTTAGAGGGGGAGATGAACCATGAGAGACAATGGACTCTGAAAAACAAACTGAGGGTTCTAGAGGGGAGGAGGGTAGGGGGATGGGTTAGCCTTGTGATGGGTATTGAGGAGGGCACGTTCTGCATGGAGCACTGGCTGTTATGAACAAACAATGAATCATGGAACACTACACCAAAACAAATTATGTAATATATGGTGATTAACATAACAATAAAAAAATTAAAAAAAACTAATGATGTAATGTATGGTGATTAACATAACAATAAAAAATAAAATAAAACAGAAATGAACCCACAACTATACAGTCAATTAATCATAGACAAAACAAGAAAGAATATCCAAAGGGGAAAAGACAGTCTCTTCAACAAATGATTTGGGAAAACTGGACAATAACATACAAAAGAATGAAACTGGACCACTATTTTACACCATACACAAAAATAAATTCAAAATGGATGTAAGACCTAAATGTGAAACTTGAAACCACAAAAGTCCTTGAAGAGAACACAGGCAGTGACTTCTTTGACATCAGCTATAGCAACTTCTTTCTGGATATGTGTTATGAGGCAAGGGAAACAAAAGTAAAATCAAATTATTGAGACCACATAAAAATTAAAAGCTTCTAAGAGCCAAGATGTCCATCAACAGATGAATGGATAAAGAAGATGTGGTGTATATATACAATGGAATTTTATGCAGCCATCAAAAGGAACGAAATCTTGCCATTTGCAACGACGTGAATGGAACTGGAGGGTATTATGCTGAGCAAAATAAGTCAATCAGAGAAAGACATGTATCATATGACCTCACTGAGATGAGGAATTCTTAATCTCAGGAAGTAAACTGAGGGTTGCTGGAGTGGTGGGGGGTGGGAGGGATGGGGTGGCTGGGTGATAGACATTGGGGAGGGTATGTGCTATGGTGAGCACTGTGAATTGTGTAAGACTGTTGAATCACAGACCTGTACCTCTGAAACAAATAATACATTATATGTTAAAAAAAAAAAAAAGAAGAAGAAGAAGAAGAAGATAGCAGGAGGGGAAAAATGAAGGGGGGGAAATCGGAGGGGGAAATGAACCATGAGAGACAATGGACTCTGAAAAACAAACTGAGGGTTCTAGAGGGGAGGGGGTTTGCGGGATGGGTTAGCCTGGTGAAGGGTATTAAAGAGGGCACGTTCTGCATAAGCACTGTGTGTTATACGCAAACAATGAATCATGGAACACTACATCAAAAACTATTGATGTAATGTATGGTGATTAACATAACATAATTTAAAAAAGTTAAAAAAATAAATAAAAAGCTTCTGTCAGTGAAGGAAACAACAAAACTATAAGGCATCTTATGGAATAGGAGAAGATACTTGCCAGTGACATATCTGATAAAGGGTTAGTGTCCAAAATCCATAAATAACTTATCAAACTCCATACCCCAGAAACTAATAATCCAATTAAAAAATGGGCAGAAGACCTGAATAGACACCTTTCCAAAGAAGACAGAGAGATGGCCAACAGACACATGAAAAGATGCTCAACATCTCTCATTAGCAGCAAATACAAATCAAAACTGCAATCAGATATCACCTCATGCCTGTCAGAATAGCAAAAATCAAAAACACAAGAAACAACAAGTGTTGGTGAGGATGTGGAGGAAGGGGGTAACCCTCTTACACTGTTGATGGGAATGCAAACTGGTGCATCCACTCTGGAAAATAGTATGGAGTTTCCTCAAAAAGTTAAAAATAGAACTACCCAACAATCCCTCAGTTGCACTACTAGATATTTACCCAAGGAATAAAAATACTAACTCAATGCGATACATGCACCCCTATGTTTATAGCAGCATTATCTACAATAGCCAAACTATGAAAACAGCTCAAGTGCCCATCAACTAATGAATGCATAAAGAAGCCCTGTATATATATATATATACACAAATGGAATATTACTCAGCCATAAGGAATGAAAACTTGCCATTTGCAATGAGGTGGAAGTAACTAGAGTATTATGCTAAACAAAATAAGTCATTTAGAGAAAGACAAATACCATATGATTTTACTCATATGTGGAATTGAAGAAAACAAATGAGCATAGGGGAAAAAAAGAGAAGGAGAGGCAAACCAAGAAACAGACTCTTAACTATAGAGAAGAAACTGATAGTTACCAGAGGAAAGGTGGTTGGGAGGATGGATTAAATAGGTGATGGGGATTAAAGAGTGCACTTGTTGTGATGAGTACCAGGTGTTGTATGGAAAGTGTTGTATGACTCTACTGTACACCTGAAACTAATTTTACACGGTTTGTTAAGTAACTGGAATTTAAATAAAGCTGTAAGAAATAAAATTAAATAAGTAAAAGGGGAGAAGAAGAAGAAGAAAATAGAAATGTAGTCATGGTTATTCTACTCACAAGTAATTTCTCCTAAAGAATGACATTGAAAATCAACATATTTTATATAGCTATACAAATGCACATTTGGTGGGACTTGAAGGAAGGTCTATAAAGGACAGATAACCAGTGAATATGGTCTCTCAGTGACTATTCCCTATTTCCCTATTCACAGCAAGTTATGTCTACTTGCTAAAAATAGGGTTTTCTTTAGATATAACCTCTTAGTAATTCCTAGCCTGACAGGTAACGCTATCCTTCCTCTTAAGAAACTATCCACTAAAAAGACTGAAGTGTTTCTCTGGACATGCATGTCCAACCTGCCCATCATGATGTCAGAGTCCCAGTGCTAATGTTTATCTGGACTTTTAAAAATTTTTCATTATTGTTATTAGTTGACATACATTACAATTAAATTTTCTATTGGTGTATACTCTTCTATGAGTTTTAATGCATGCATGAATTCTTGTAATTGTCACTGCTGATAGGATAAAGAACAATTACAACACAATAAAGAATTTCCCCATGTTTCCCCTTTGTATTTAGACCCTTTTCTCAGTACTAAATCCTGGCATCCATTGCCCTTATAGATTTGTCTTTTCCGTAAAATCATAAATGAAATAGTATATTATGCATCTTTTTGGGTCTTTTACTTAGTAAAATGCACTTAAAATTCATCCATCTTGTTACAAATATAATATGCACTCTCTTTAACTGTTGAGTAGCATTCCATTGTATGGATATACAACAATTAAGGTTACCTGGATTGTTTCCAGTTTGGGGCAATTATGAATAAAGCTGCAATAAATATTTGCATGCAAGCTTTTGTGTGAATATGTTTTAATTTCTCTAGGACAAGTACCTGTCCTACCTCACATCAATCACAAGTGTGATTGATGGGTTTCAAGTATATATTTAACTTTGTAAGATACTGCCCAACTCTTTTCAAAAGTGTCTCTACACACTTTGTATTTCTAACAGCAATGATAGAGTGTTCCAAGTACTCCTCATCCTTGTCAGGACCTGGTAGTGTCAGGATTTGATTACTATTTATTTTGAATCTAATAGATATTTAATAGTACCTCCTGATTTTAATTTGAATGTCCCTGACTCATGATGCTGAACATTTTTCATGTGCTTACATGCTACATATTTATTTTCTTTAGTGAATTGTCTGTTAAAATCTTTAGTCCATATTGAAAAGGTGGGTTGTTCGTTTTTTTATTGTTGAGTTTTGGGAGTTCTTTTATTTTTTTACTTTTATTTTTTAAAAGATTTTATTTATTTGAGAGAGAGAGCAAGTGCAAGCGGGGGGGGGCAGAGGGAGAGGGACAAACAGACTCTCTGCTGAGCAGGGAGCCCAACATGGGGCTCGATCCCAGGACCCCAGGATCATGACCTGAGCTAAAGGAAGACACTTAACTGGCTGAGCCACCCCGGTGCCCTTGGGAGTTCTTCTAATGTATTCTGGATACAAGTATTTTATCAGATACGCAATTTGCAAATATTTTCTGCCAGACTACATCTTGTCTAGTCATTCTATTTATGGTGCCCATAGTAGAACAAACTTTAATTTTGGTGAAATCCAATTTAGTGAGTTTTTCTCTTATGAATTATGCTTTTGATGCCAATCTAAGAAGTCTTTGCTTAACACAAGGGTATGGAAATTTGCTCCTATATATTCTTCTATGAGTTTTATAGCATTACTTTTAGGTCTATAATTCACTTTGGGTTAACCTTTGTATACGATGAAAAGTTTAGGTTGAGGTTTATCTTTTTTTGCATGTGTATATTCAGTTGTTCCAGCACCATTTGTTGAAAAGACTCACCTTTCTCTATTGAATTGGCTTTACATCTTTGTCAAAAGTTTACTGACAAAAACAAACAAACAAACAAACAAAAACTTCTGAAATTAATGTAACATTGCATGTGGACTGTCCTTCAATTAAAAAAAATCAATTGATCAAATTTTTGTGGGCCTGTATCTGGACTTTCTTTCTTTATTCCATTGAACTATGTCTATTGTTTCTCTAATATTACATTGTCTTGATCATTGTAGCTTTATAGGAGATCTTTTTTAATCATTTCATTTTACTTCAATATGGTAAGTGTACTCTAATCACCATCTCCTATTTCCCCCATACTCCCACCCACCTCCCCTCTGGTAAATATCAGTTTATTCTCTATAGTTAAGAGTCCCTTTCTTGGTTTCCCTTTCTCTACTCTTTTTTTCCTTTGCTAATTTGTTTTGTTTCTTAAATTCCACATATGAATGAGATCATATGGTGTTTGCCTTTCTCTGACTTACTTACTTTGCTTAGTGTTATACTGTCTTGCTCCATCCACATCATTACAAATGGCAAGAATTCATTTTATATTTTGTGGTTGAATAATATTCCATTTTAAAAAGCTTTTATTTTCGGGCACCTGGGTGGCTCAGATGGTTGAGCGTCTGCCTTCGGCTCAGGTCATGATCCCAGGGTCCTGGGATCGAGTCCCGCATCAGGCTCCCTGCTCCTTGGGAGCCTGCTTCTCCCTCTGCCTCTCTCTCTCTCTCTCTCTCTCTGTCTCTCATGAATAAATAAATTAAAAAAAAAAAAAAGCTTTTATTTTCATGTACTTCCAATAGTGTATTTTTGCTGCTATTTCCCTTGCCTTAGGAGACGTATCTAGAAAAAAATTGTTGCTGCCAAATGTCACAGAAATTGCTGCCTGGGCTCTCTTCAAGGATTTTTATGGTTTCAAGTCTCACATTTAAGCCTTTAATCCCTTTTGAGTTTATTTCTGTGTATGGAGAAAGAAAGTGATTTAGTTTCTTTGTTTTGCATGTTGCTGTCCAGTTTTCAGAACACCATTTGTTGAAGAGATTGTCTTTTTCCCATTGTATATTCATTTCTCATTTGACAAAGATTAATTAACCATATAATTGTGGTTTTATTTCTGGGTTTTCTGTTTTGCTCCATTGATCTATGTGTCTCCTTTTATAGCAGTACAATACTGTTTTAAGTACTACCACTTTGTAATATAACTTGAAATCAGGAATTGTAATACCTCCAGTTTTGTTTTTGTTTTTTTCTTTTTCAAGATTCCTTTGGTGGGCGCCTGGGTGGCTCAGTTGGTTAAGTGACTGCCTTCGGCTCAGGTCATGATCCTGGAGTCCCGGGATCGAGTCCCACATCGGGCTTCCTGCTCAGCAGGGAGTCTGCTTCTCCCTCTGACCCTCTTCCCTCTCATGCTCTCTCTCTACCATTCTCTCTCTCAAATAAATAAATAAAATCTCAAAAAAAAAGATTCCTTTGGCTACTCAGGGCCTTTTTGATTCCATAAATATTTTAGGATTTTTTGTTTTAGTTCTGTGAAAAATGCTTCTGGTATTTTGATAAGGATTTCATTAAGTGTGTAGCTTCCTTTGGGTAGTATAGACATTTTTTAAAATTTAAATTCAATTAATTAACATGTAATGTATTATTTGTTTCAGGGGTACATGTCTGTGATTCATCAGTCTTATATAAAACCCAGTGCTCACTACAGCACACACCCTCCCCAATGTCCATCACCAAGTTACCCCATCCCCCCCACCCTCCCCTCCAGCAGTGCTGTTTGTTTCCTAAGATTAAGAGTCTCTTATAGTTTGTCTCTCTCTCTAGTTTCATCTTGTTTCATTTTATCCTCTCTTCCCCTATGATCCTTTGCCTTTTTTCTTAAATTCCATATATCAGTGAGATCATATGATAATTGTCTTTTTCTGATTGACTTGTTTTGCTTAGCATAATACCCTTTAGTCCATCCACACCATTTCAAATGGCAAGATTTCCCTTTTCTGAGAGTGGTATAATATTCCATTATATAAATATAAAAGAATATTAGTATATATATACATATATACATATATATGTATATATATACCACCTCTATCCATTCATCCGTCAATGGACATGTGGGCTCTTTCCATAGTTTGGCTATTGTGGACATTTGTGCTATAAACATTGGGGTACATGTGCCCCTTCGGATCACTACATTTGTATCCTTGGGGTAAATACCCAGTAGTGCAATTGCTGGGTCATAGGGTAGCTCTATTTTCAACTTTTTGAGGAACCTCCATAATGTTTTCCAGAGTGGCTACACCAGCTTGCATTCCCGCCAACAGTGTAAGAGTTCACCTTTTTCTGCATCTTCACCAACATCTGTCATTTCCTGACTTGTTAATTTTAGCCATTCTGACTGGTGTGAGGGGGTATCTCATTGAGGTTTTGATTTGGATTTCCCTGATGCTGAGTGATGTTGAACACTTTTCATGTGTCTGTTGGCCATTTGGATGTCTTCTTTGCAGAAGTGTCTGTTCGTGTCTTCTGTCCATTTCTTGATTGGATTATTTGTTCTTTGGGTGCTGAGTTTGATAAGTTCTTTATAGATTTTGGATACTAGCCCTTTATCTGGTAAGACATTTGCAAATATCTTTTCCCATTCTGTCAGTTGTCTCTTGGTTTTGTTGACTGTTTCCTTTGTTGTGCAAAAGTTTATCATGATGAAGTCCCAATAGTTCAGTTTTGCCTGTTTCCCTTGCCTTTGGAGATGTGTCTAGCAAGAAGTTGCTGCAGCCGAGGAAAAAGGGGTAGCTGCCTGTGTTCTCCACAAGGATTTTGATGGATTTTTGTCTCACATTTAGGTCTTTCATCCATTTTGAGTCTATTTTTGTGTATTGTGTAAGAAAATGGTCCAGTTTCATTTTTCTATATGTGGCAGTCCAATTTTCCCAACACCATTTGTTGAATAGACTGTCTTTTTTCCATTGGATATTCTTTCCTGCTTTGTTGAAGATTAGTTGACCATAAAGTTGAGGGTAAGAAACAATGTACAGTAGCAGTCACTTTACAAGCAATAAAATAGCACTAAATTCATATCTTTCAAAAGTTACCCTGAATGTAAATTGGCTAAATGCCCCAATCAAAGGACACAGGGTATCAGATTGGATCAAAAAGGAAGATCCATCAATATGCTTTCTGCAAGAGACTCATTTTAGAGCCAAAGACACCTCCAGATTTAAAGTGAGGGGATGGAAAACCATTTATCATGCTAATGGATATCAAAAGAAAGCTGGGGTGGCCATTGTTATAACAGACAAATTAGATTTTAAACCAAAGACTGTAATAAGAGATGAGGAAGGACACTATATCATAATTAAAGGGTCTATTTAACAAGAAGATCTAACAATCGTAAATATTTATGCCCCTAATATGGGAGCAGCCAATTAATTATAAAATCAAAGAAACACATCAATAATAATACAATAATAGTAGGGGACTTTAACACTCTCCTCACTGCAATGGACAGATCATCTAAGCAGAAGATCAACAAGAAAATAAACGCTTTGAATGATACACTGGACCAAATGGACTTCACAGATATATTCAGACCTTTCCATCCCAAAGCAACAGAATACACATTCTTAAGTGCACATGGAACATTTTCCAGAATAGGTCACATCCTGGGTCAGAAATCAGGTTTAAACCAGAAACAAAAGATTGGGATCATTCCCTGCATATTTTTGGACCACAGTGCTTTGAAACTGGAACTCAGTCACAAGAGGAAAGTTGGAAAGAACTCAAAAACATGGAGGCTAAAGAGCATCCCACTAAAGAATGAATGGGCCAGCCAGGAAATTAAAGAATTCATGGAAACAAATGAAAATGAAATCATGGGGCACTTGGGTGGCTCAGTTGGTTAAGTGACTGCCTTCAGCTCAGGTCATGATCCCAGAGTCCTGGGATCAAGTCTCACATTGGGCTCCCAGCTCATCAGGGAGCCTGCTTCTCCCTCTGACCCTCTCTCCTATCATGCTGTTTCTCACTCACTCTCTCTCTCTCTCTCATATATAAATAAGTAAAATCTTAAAAAAGTAAAATGAAATCACTATTGTTCAAAATCTTGGGCTACAGCAAAAGCAGTTCTAAGAGGGAAGTATATAGCACTATAAGCCTTTCTCAAGAAAAAAGAAACGTTTCAAATACACAACCTAATCCTACACCCAGAACTGGAGAAAGAACAGCAAATAAAGCCTATACCCAGCAGGAGAAGAAAAATAATAAAGATCAGAGCAGAAATCAATGAACTAGAAACTAAAAGAACAGTAGAACAGATCAACAAAACTAAGAGCTGGTTCTTTGAAAGAATTAATAAGATTGATAAACTCCTGGCCAGACTTATCAAAAGGAAAAGAGAAAGACCCAAATAAGTAAAATCATGAATGAAAGAGGAGAGATCCTAACCAACACCAAAGAAATACAAATAATTATAAGAACATATTATGAGCACCTATATGCCAACAAATTGGGCAATCTAGAAGAAATGGATGCATTCCTAGAGATGTATAAACTACCAAAACTGAACCAGGAAGAAATAGAAAACCTGAACAGACCCATAACCACCATGGACATTGAAGCAGTAATCAAAATCTCCAAGCAAACAAGAGTCCAGGGCCAGATGGCTTCCCAGAGGAATTCTACCATACATTTAAAAAAGAATTAATACTCATTCTGAAGCTGTTTCAAAAAATCAAAATGGAAAGAAAACTTCCAAGCTCTTTTTATGAGGCCAGCATTACCTTGATCCCCAAACCAGACAAAGACCCCATCAAAAAGGAGAATTATAGACCAATATCCTTGATGAACATGGATGCGAAAATTCTCACCAAAATACTAGCCAATTGGATCCAATAGTACATTAAAAGGATTATTCACCACGACCAAGTGGGATTAATTCCTGGGCTGCAAGGTTGGTTCAACATCTGCAAATCAATCAGTGTGATACACTACATAAATAAAAGAAAGGACAAGAACCATATGATTCTCCCAATAAAGGCAGAAAAATCATTTGACTAAATATAGCATCCTTTCTTGATTAAAACTCTCCACAGTGTACAGATAGAGTGTACATACCTCAATATCATAAAAGCCAACTATGAAAAACTCACAGCAAATATCATTCTCAATGGGGAAAAACTGAGAGCTTTTCCCCTAAGGTCAGGAACATGGCAGGATGTCCACTATCACCATTGCTGTTCAACAACGTACTAGAAGTCCTAGTGTCAGCAATCAGAAAACAAAAAGAAATAAAAGGCATCTGAATCGGCAAAGAAGAAGTCAAACTCTCACTCTTTGCAGATGGCATGATACCCTATATGGAAAAACCAAAAGACTTCACCCCAAAATTGCTAGAACTCATACAGGAATTCAGTAAAGGTGCAGCATATAAAATTAATGCACATAAATCAGTTGCATTTTTATACACTAACAAAGAGATAGAAGAAAGAGAAATTAAGGACTCAATCCCATTCACACTTGCACCAACAAACCATATGATACCTAGGAATAAATCTAACCAAAGAGGCAAAAGATATGTACTCAGTAGACTATAGAATACTCATGAAAGAAATTGAGGAAGACACAAAGAAATGGAAAAATGGTCCATGCTCATGGATTGGAAGAACAAATATTGTTAAAATGTCCATGCTACCTAGAGCAATCTACACATTCAATGCAATCCTTTTCAAAATACCATCAAATGTTTTTCACAGAACTGAAACAAATAATCCTAAAATTTGTATGGAACCAGAAAGACCTCAAATAGCTAAAGGAATGTTGAAAAAGAAAAGCAAAGATGGTGGCATCACAATTCCAGACTTCATGCTCTATTACAAAGCCGTAATCATCAAGACAATATGGTACTGGCACAAAAACAGATATGTAGATCAATGGTAGTATAGACATTTTAACAATATTTTTTCTTCCAAACCATGAGAATGGAATGTTTTTCCATTTTTTTTGTATTGTTTTGAATTTTCTTTCATCAGTGTTTTATCATTTACAGAATACAGGTCTTTCATCTCTTTGTTTAAATTTATTCCTAGATATCTCATTTTTGGGGGACATAATTGTAAATGGGATTGTTTTCTTAATTTGATTTTCTGCTGCTTTATTAGTGTACAGGAATGCAAATTTCTGTACATTGATTTTGTATATGTGACTATTGAAATCATTTATCAATTCTATTTGTTTTTCGGTTGAGTCTTTAGGATTTTGTACATACAGTATGACGTCATTTGCAAATAGTGACAGTTTTACTTCTTCCTTACCAATTTGGATGCCTTTTATTACTTTGTGTATTCTAATTGCTGTGGCTAGGACTTCTAGTATATGTTGAATAAAAGTAAGAGTCAGCATCCTTGTCTTGTTCCTGACCTTAGGGGAAAGCTCTCAGTTTTCAATAGTGAGTATGATGTTTGCTTTGGGTTTTTCATATAAAGCCTTTATTATGTTGTGGTATGTTCCCTCTAACCTTACTTTGCCAAAGGTTTTTGTCATGAATGGATACTGTACTTTGTCAAGTGATGTTTCTGTATCTATTGAAATGAACATATTTTTTTATCCTTTCTCTTATTTATGTGATGTATAACATAGATTGTTTTGCAAATATTGAATCATTTGTACAACTTGGAAATAAATCCCAAGTGATTGTGGTGTATGAATTTTTTAATGTATTTTTGGATTCAGTTTGCTAATATTTTGTTGAGGATTTTTGCATCTATATTCATGAGAGCTCTTCCCCTGTAGTTCTCTTTTTATCTTGTGTCTGGTTTTGGTATCAAGATCATACTGGCCTCATAGAATGAATTTAGAAGTTTTGTTTCCTCTTGTGTTGTTTTTGCTTTTGTTTTTGTTTTTGTTTGGAATAGTTTGAGAAAAATAGGTATTAACTCTTCTTTAAATGTTTGGTAGAATTCACCCGTGAAGCCATCTGCTCCTGGACTTTTGTTTGTTGGGAGTTTTTTGATTACTGATTCAATTCCTTTACTGCTAATTGGTCTGTTCAAGTTTTCTATTTCTTCCTTCTTATGTTTTGGTAAGTTATAAGTTTCTAGGAATTTATCCATTTCTTCTCAGTTGTACAATTTGTTGACATATAGATTTTCATAATATTCTGTTATAATTATTTGTATTTCTGTGGTGTTGGTTGTTATTTCTCTTCTCTCATTTGTTTTTTGTTTGTTTGTTTGTTTGTTTGGGTCCTCTCTCTCTTTTTTTGTTGAATCTTGCTAGAGGTTAATCAACTTTGTTAATCATTTCAAAGAACCAGCTCCTCATTACATTGATCTGTTCTATTGTGATTTTTTAGTTTCTATATTATTTATTTTTGCTCTAATCTATTATTTCCTTCTTTAGCTGGATTTGGTTGTTATTTGTTCTTCTTTTTCTAGCTCCTTTAGATGTAAGCTTAGGTTGTTTATTTGAGATTTTTCTTGCTTCTTGAGGTAGGCCTGTTTTGTTATAAACTTCCCTCTTTGAACCACATTTGCTATATCCCTCAGATTTTGAACTGTTTTGTTTCCATGTGGTTTTTGATTTCTTCTTTAATCTCTTGGTTGATCCATTCACTATTTAGTAACATGTTATTTAACCTCCATTTATTTGTGCTCTTTCCAGATTTTTTTCTTCTGATTGATTTCTAGTTTCATAACATTGTGGTCAGAAGAGTTGCATGCTATGACTTTGTTTTTGTTTTTGTTTTGTTTTGTTTTTTAATTTGTTGAGACTTGTTTTGTGACCTAATATGTGATCTATTCTGGAGAATGTTCCATTTGCACTTGAAAAGAATATGTATTCTGCTGTTGTAGAATAGAATGGTCTGAATATGTCTGCTAAATCCATCTGGTCTAGTGTGTCATTCAAAATCACTGTTTCTTCATTTATTTTATTTTTAACTTATTTTATTTAAATTCAATTAGTTAGCATATAGTATATCATTAGTTTTAGATGTGGAGTTCAGTAATTCATTAGCTACATATTACACCCAGTGTTCATTGCATCACCTGTTCTCCTTAATGGCCATCACCAAGTTACCCCATTCCCCTACCTGCCCTCCAGCAACCCTCTGTTTGTTTCCTATAGTTAAGAGTCTCTCATGGTTTGTCTCCCTCTCTGATTTTATCTTATTTTATTTTTCCTTCCTTTCCCCTATGATCCTCTGTTTTGTTTCTTAAATTCCACATGAGTAAAACCATATGACAATTGTCTTTCTCTGATTGACTTATTTCAGTCAGGATAATACCCTCCAGTTCCATCCAGGTTGATGTCAATGGTAAGATTTCATCCTTTTTGATGGCTGAGTAATATTCCATTATATATATATATATCACCTGCTCTTTATCCATTCATCTGTGAATGGACATGTGGGCTCTTTCCATAGTTTGGCTATTGTAGACATTGCTGCTCTCAACACTGGGGTGCAGATGCCCCTTCAGATCACATTTGTATCCTTTTGGTAAATACCTAATAATGCAATTGCTGGGTCATGGATGATATGTCCATTATGTAAATGGTATGTTAAAGTTCCCTATTATGATTATATTACTATCAATTAGTTCCTTATGTTTGTTATTAACTGTTTAATGTGTTTGGGTGCTCCCATGTTGGGTGCATATTTACAGTTGTTATATCCTCTTGTTGGATTGTCACCCTTATTATTATTATATAGTGTCTTTGTCCCTTGTTACAGTGTTTAAAGTCTATTTTGTCTGATATAAGTATTGCTACCCCACATTTCTTTTAACATCCCTTTCCATGATAAATATTTCCCCAGCCCCTCACTTTCAAACTGCAGGTGTCTTTAAGTCTGAAATCAGTCTCCTGTAGGCAGCATATAGATGGATCTTGTTTTCTTAACCATTCTGTCACCCTGTCTTTCGATTGGAGCAGTTAGTTCATTTATAGTTTATTATTGATAGATTGTATTTATTGCTCTTTTGTTACTTGTTTTGTGGTTATTTCTATAGATTTTCTCTGATCCTTTCTTCTCTTGTCTCTTTCATGGTTTGTTAGCTTTCTTTAGCAACATACTTGGATTCTTTTCTCTTTATTTTTTGCAAATCTATCCAGGTTTTTTATTTGTGGTTATCATTAAGTTAGTATATAAAATCTTTATATAGCAGTGTATATTAAGTTGATGGTCGCTTAAGTTTAAGGCCATTCTTTACTCCTCTCCCCCTCCCCACGTTTTAGGTGTATGATGTCATATTATTCATCCTTTCATTTTATTAATCCCTTGACTAATTTTTATAGAAATATTTATTTTTACTGCTTTTCTTTTTTTACTTTTCATATTCTCAAATGGTCTTTCCTTTCCACTCAAAGAGTCCTCTTTAATATTTCTTGTAGAGCTAGTTTAGTGGTCATGACCTTTGGTTTTTGTTTGTCTGAGAAACTATCTCTCCTTCTGTTCTGAATAATAGCCTTGTTGGATAGAGTATTCTTGGCTGCAGGTTTTTCCCCTTTCAGTAACTCGAATATATCATGCTATACCCTTCTAGCCTGCAAGGTTTCTACCCAAAAACCCACTGTTAGCCTTATGGGGTTTCCCTTTTATGTAACTATATTTCTTTCCTCTTGTTGATTTAATTTTTTTCCCTTATTGTTAGTTCTTGCCATTTTAATTACTAGCATCTTGGTGTGGACTTCCTTGGGTTGAATTTGAGAGGGGATGTCTGTGCCTCCTGGATCTGGATATCTGTTTCCTTCCCCAGATTAAGGAAGTTTTAAGCTATTATTTCTTCAAATAAGTTTTCTGCCCCCTTTCTCTCTCTCCTCCTGAGACCCCTATAATGCAAATGTTATTATGCTTGATGGCATCACTGAGTTACCTAAGACTATTCTCAATTTTCATAATTTTCTTTCCTTTTCTCAGGTTGGTTACTTTCCATTTGTCTGTCTTCTGGTCATTAATTCATTCTTCTGCTTTATCCAGCCTGCTACCTATTTTATCAAGTGCATTTTTAATTTCATTTATCGTGTTCTTCATCTCTGATTGGCTCTTTTTTTTCTCTTTGTTAAGAGTCTCACTGACGTCCTCCATGCTTCTCCAGTCCAGTGAGTATCTTTATGATCATTACTTTAAATCCTCTATCAGCCATGTTACTTACATCCATTTTGCTTTGGTCTCTTGCTGTAGTTTGGTCCTGTTCTTTCATTTGGCAGATATTTCTCTGTCTCATTTTGTCTGACTTTCTGTATTTGTTTCTATGCGTTAGGAAAGTGAACTACTTCTCTTGCTGTTAATGATAATAGTTTTTTTTAAGAAGTCCTATAGCACCCTGCAGTGCAGTGTCCCCTGTTCCCCATGGACTGGAGCTTCAGGGAGTGTCTCCTATGTGTGTGGCATGTGCTCTGCTATTATTTTTGCCTCGTTTTCATTCAGTCTAGTTATCTGAAGATGCTCTTTTTGCCTGCTGTGGGCAATGTTTGGTCCCCAGGAGGGGTGGGGTGCATTTTAAGTAGGTGTGCAGTGGTCTGCTTGTGATATGAGACCTGCCCTTGCATCTGCCAGAACTGAAGCCCCACAAAACACACAGTTCAGGAGATATGGTGTTGATAGAGTTTGGGCTGGTCTTCTGGGGAAGGGGCCTACAGTGCTGGGACTGAGGCCAGTATGATTGGGAAGCGTGGATCCACTGACTTGTAGAGGGTGAGGGTTTGATGCAAACCAGTCAGGTGTTGAGTGTTGGTGCTGTGCTCGTTCTTGCAGATGGTGATTGTTTATGCAGGGGGGACAAAGGAGGAAAATGTCACCTGCCAGTTCCTTTGTTCCTGGAGGGGTCACCCCATGATCCCTGTCTCTTCAGGCCACACTGAGATGAGCAAATCACTCTCCCTCCCATCTTCCCCTGGCATTTTTCAAACTCCTGGTTCTATGCTGTATCTGCATAGATTGTTTGTCATGCTGTCTCTTCAAGGGCAACGACCCTGCTTCCCTTTGTCCTCTAGGCTCCCCCAGAGCAAGCATGTGGATTTTTTAAATTCCAGGCTTTAAGTCCCACTAGTTGTAAGAACTCATGAAACTCGGCCCCTTTACTTTCAAAGGCTAAATATTATGGGGATTCATCATTATAAAATCTGGTTTTTTTGCTCTTCTCTGTACCACCAACTCCCTCCCTACTGTGGATGGTGATGGTCTGTTTAGTTCCTAGACCACATCCTCACCCTTCCTACTTTCTTCAATGTGGCCTCTTTAGTTGTGGAGTTTGTTTTGCCAGTCTTCAGGTCATTTTTGGTTTTTGTTTTACACTAGTGTGAGTGTTATCTAGTTGTAGCTTAGGGTGCTCCTACTCTGCCATCTTCCCAGCTGGCCATTTTTTAATAAATCTTAAGTGATGTACTCCTCCTACTTTGCTCGTTTCTTTTTATTCAAAATTTGTATGGCTATTCTGGTACTTTTATCTTTCCATATAATTTTTAGAATCCACTTTTGTGTGTCTACAAAGAATCTTCTTGAGATTTTTATTGGGATTGCGTTAAATTTGTAGACCAATTTGGAGAGAACTGTCATCATAACTATATGGAATCTTTCGATCTATGAACATAGGATCTTTTCCCATTTATTTGGGCCTTGTTTGATTTCTTTCATTGGCATTTTGTAATTTTCAGTATGCAGCTCATATATTGTTTGATATATGCTTTAATATTTCACTGGGGGGTTATGAATGTTATTTTTTTAATTTCAATTTCCAATTATTCATTGGTAGTATATAAAATTCTATTGATTTTTATATTTTACCTTGTATCTTGCAGTCCTTCCGAACTCACTTATTAGTTCCAAAAGTTTTTCGTAGAGTCCTTAGAGTTGTCTACATAGAGAATCATGCCATTTGCAAATAGAGGTAGTTTAACTTTTTTCCTTTCAAATGCAAAATCCTTTTATTTAATTTTCTTCCCTTTCTTTCACCACTCATCTTTCACAATATCATCATGTATGATATTAAATAAAAGTGGTAAGAGCGGACATTCTTGCTAGTTCCTGATTGTAGGATGAAAACATTCAGTCTTTTATCATTAAGTATGATATTGTAAGTTTTTTGTAGATGCCTTTTTTTGATTGAAGAAATTTCTATCTTTATCTAGTTTACCAAGACTTGTTATCAGGCATGATGTAGGATTTTGTTAAATACTTTTTCTGCATTTACTAAGATAATTATTTTTTTTCTTTTTTGGATTGTTAATATGGTGAATTCTATTGATTGATTCTCAAACATTGAATTAGTCTTGCATTCCTAAGGTAAACCCCACTTGTTCATAATATATTATTCATTTTATATATTGTGGATTTGAATTACTAATATTTTGATGAGGATTTTTGAGTTTATGTTCATGAGGATTATTTTTCTGTAGTTTTCTTGTATTGTCTTTATTTTTAATATCAAGGTAATGCTGGCCTCATAAAATACATTATAAATTATTCTTTTCTTTTCTATTCTGTAGAAGAGATTGTATAGAGAATATATTGATTTTTCCTTAAATGTTTGGTGGAATTCAACATTTTTATTTCTGGAAGTTTTATTATTATGTTTCTAGTTATTTTGTAGATGTAGGATTGATCAGATTATCTATTTCATCTTGGGTGAGCTGTGGTACTTTGTGGTTTTCAAGAAATTGGTCCATTTCATCTAAGTTGGAAAATGTATGTGCATAGTTGTTCATAGGGCACTTCATTATCCTATTAATGTAGGTGGAGTCAGTAATGATATCTCTTCTTCCATTCATGATTTTGGTTATTTGTACTTTCTTTTTTTTTTTTGGTCCATCTTATTAGAGGATTATCAATTTTATTATTTTTTAAAGAACCATCTTTTGGTTTTATGAATCTTCTCTACTCTTTTCTAAATCTTACAGATTTCAGTTTTTTTTATTTGTTTGTTTGTTTCAAGTTGTTATTTAAATTCCAGTTAGTTAACATGTGGTGTAATATTAGTTTCAGGAGTAGAATTTAGTGATTCATCATTTACATATAATACCCAGTGCTCATCACAACAAGTGTCCTCCTTAATACCCATCACCCATTTAGCCCATCTCCCTGCCCACCTCCCCTCTAGGTAGCCTCATTTAGCCCATCCCCTTGCCCACCTCCCCTCCAGCAAGCCTCATTTAGTCCATCCCCCTGCCCACCTCCTCTCCAGCAAGCCTCAAGTTTTTTATCTACAATTAAGAGTCTGTTTTACGATTTGCCTCTCTGTTTTTCCCCCTATGTTCATCTGTTTTGTTTCTTAAATTCCACAGATGAGTGAAATCATATGGCATTTGTCTTTCTCTGACTAACTTATTTCATTTAGCATAATACAGTTCTTATATTTATTATTTCCTTTTTTCTGTTCGATTTGGGTACTTTTGTACAGAATTAGGGGAGGTGGGGGAATGGGTGAAATAGATAAGGGAGATTAAGAGTATACTTATCTAAATGAGCACTGAGTAATATATAGAATTGTTGAATCATTATATTGTATACTTGAAACTAATATAACACTCTGTTAATTGTACTTCAATAAAAAGATGTTGATAATCAAAGATACTCTAATGGATCCCCCCTAATAAAAATAGCCACTCACCCCCAAGATAATAAAACTCCTTATGATTTCTTTACATTGCACACAGATATCTAGAACAAACATCACAAGACTTTACCTCCCAACTAACTCTTTCACCCCAGCCAAGCTTTTTAAATTATAAATGACTGCCTTACAATCAAGCTTCTTTATACCGTCTCCTTTTTGTTAAATTAAGTGGGGCTTCTCTGTGACTAAGTTATCTGGTATTTCCCTACTTCTGTTGTTTTTCCCTTTTTTAAGTCCAGCCTGCCTTATATATTACTTTCTGCTTTAATCAGATTTCCATCTGCAAATCCATAGCAAGCTCTTTTTCCTTTATCCCCAACCAAATTTAGAGCAGAATGTTTAAGAACTGCCATTTATTGTATAGCTACTATGTACCAAACACCATGCTAAACACTTTTCATGCATTTTATCTAATCTACACAACAAATCCTTTGTTAGAGGCTATTATCCATTTCACTGAGAATAAGAGAAGCTCAGAGAAGTAACATGATTTGCCAAGACATAGAGCTAATATATAGTAGAGCTAAAATTTAAATCTGGGTTTGTCTGACTGCAAAGCTACACTCATCACAGTATATAGTCTTCTGGTGTACTCCAATATTCTCCTTTTATTAAAATAAGTATATTTTATATTTAACATCAGATAACTTAGATAGATATAATTGATGTACTACAGCGTAGCTCATTCTCATTCTAACTTCTCGATATATATAAAACAGTTTGACTCTTACCAATCACCTCTATTATAGACTTTTAATCACCTGAGCTGCTTATGAGTTCTTACCTAATACACTGAAAGTCTCATCTCTCTGGCACTACCACCTTCCTCTTTTATCCAAGCCTGCCCCAAACATATTGGTATAACTCAGGGATTTACAAATTGTAGTGTGCCTCAGAATCACCAGCAGAGCTTGTTAAACAGATTGTTGAGCCCCACCCTAGAGTTTCTGAGTCTGGAGATCTGGGGTGAGGCCCAAGAATTAGCATTTGTAAAACTTTTCCTGGTGAAGCTAATGCTTCTGGCTCAGGGACCTCACTTCAGGTATCACTGGAATAGTGATATGGCTTGATCAAATGTTCTTTAGTATGTTTTCATGATATTGATAGAATTATAAATTAGATGTGAATTCCCACTTGCTTTATGAGTTTAGTTTAGAGTATATGGAGGAAAAAAGCATAAAGAAGAAAAAAATCTGAAAAATACAAGTAACCGAGGTTATTCCACACAAAATATATTCCATCACCAACAAAACTTGAAAAACTCTATGCATCACATCACCCATTTAGAAGATCATAGTGTATATTAGCTTATGAAAAGCTATAATTATGTCAGTAAAGCTACTTCTCAAATTATATTTAACCAAGTATTTCTTAAACTCATTTGGAGGCAAAAACACTTCTCTTTTCTAGATATAACACTCTGGTGTTATTCAAGACATACTTTGAGAAATGTTGCTGTAAAGTTATCTTTTTTAGAAAGGTCAGATATCCCTGGGGGTCTGCCAGAATCATAGAAGCTTGGTCTCTACTCAAATGCATTAAAATCATATGGAAGAGTGATTTACTTTGTCTCGAATCAAAGTCTGGTTTTCTCTAGCGTGGCTCTTGGAACATTGCAATTAGTTCTGAGCAAAATTATGCCACAGTTAAAATTTGCTTAAGGACTGAGATTCAGAAACCAGGATAAGGGATAACCAAAGGTCTTTCAGAGATCACTTATTTCTAGCTAAGTATGTGTATCATCAAACACCTGATAATTTGATAAAAACTTTTGACTGAATTGATGTTAGACTGAACTGTTCAGTTTGTAAACTTCATCATTTTTTTAATCAAAACAATCTTTTTTCATATCTAATATTCTGAAACATTTCTCAGTCTAAAGTTTCCCAACAGCAGTTAGGCAAGCTCAACTTTAAGATCTGTCAGAAGGCTGGAATGGAGTTCTGCTAGATCAAGTGACCTGGACTCATTTAGTAAAACATAGGTGCTTTCATACAATATCTCATTATCTTGGGCTTCAGCTCTCTCTGACCAACGATTATTGACTCTTTCCATATAAACATACTTCTTCTTGATCATAGAAAAGACAGAAGTAAAAAGACTTGAGTAACTTCACTTTAACTCTCTACCCTTTGCCATTACACCATGAGCCTCAACAGTGGGCCGGGGCTTGAGATAGACCTGGGTGTCATTCCCATAAAACAGATGGTGGGGTACAGGATTAGTTATACATATAAAAACACTACTGCTGATGCTGATGAAATTCATTTGGTGTTAAAGTTTTAATTACTTACATTGTTTAATATTCTAAGATAGTTCTGTACATCCATTTTGGTAAATTAATTACTGATCTATTTTACCTCAGTGGTTTTAGGTAACTAAGCTTTTCAAAAACTAGGCCCATTCATATTTGCTTTTCAAACCCTACTATTTTACAGAAATCACGCACATCATCTGTGAGTAATATATTTAAAAGCTTATACATGGATAGTGCATTACAATTAGCAGACACTTTCTCATTTGATTCTAATAACAATTTTATGAGGTAGGTAAAATCAAGACTTTTTCAGATGATCTTCAAGACATCTCAGTCAAAATATAATCAGTTTTTTTTTAATTATGAATAGTGTATACAGCAAACATTCTGATCCTTAGCCTACCCTTTACTCCTACCATCAATATGGGAAGTTTCATTTTCTACTTTCTACATCTCTTTAGTTATTTGAATATTTTTAAATAAAGATTTATTTATTTGAGAAAAAGAGAGAGAATGAGCAGGGGAAGGGGCAGAGAGAGAAGGAGAGGGAGAGAAGCAGACACTGTGTTGAGTGCAGAGCCCAACATGGCGCTCAGTCTCACCATCTTGAAACCATGCCTAAGCCAAAGTCAAGAGCCAGACACTTAACCAACTAAGCCACCCAGGTGCCCAAATTATTTGAATTTTTAAAGAATGAATTATTTTTATAATCAGGAACAAAATTTTTTAAAAAAATCTGTTAGAACTGAATTAGTTTCTAAGGGTATATCAGTTTCTAAGGGGAAATCAAATCTATCATATAAATGAGTTTTTTTCAGTACTAAACATAAAATATCTATATTACTGAGTAAAACAAAATAACTGCCAGAAATATAATTTAGGATTCTGTGAATAAGTCTGGAGCTGAGAATAAGGAATCAACTCTAACTATTCTATCCACCAATGTTAAAAGGGTAGCATAATCATGAAGCTTGCAGAATACAGTGTCAATCCCTTGGGTTTTCATGTAGAAAACAGGCAAATACCATTATTAAACAGTTTAATATATTTATATGCATTTATTAATAAAAATAGGTGAGAATACCATTTGCATTAAGGAGAAATAAAACAATTGGAGATTCAGATCATTGAAAGCACAAATGAATTTTCAGAAAAGGAGTGGAAACTTTGGTAAGAATATTGATAAACCTCTCTGAGATGAACCAGGGTGGTCAACATCTATTTCAGAGTTGGATGTGGTTTGTCTGCCAGATAGTGCTTAATTTCATTTCTTATATACTATCCCTGAGCTTTAAGCTCTCTCTCTCTCTCACTATCTCATACCCAGGGATGGGGAAAAATAATGGACGAGGCTCAAGGATTTCACACATTAATTTTTGCCCAAGTGCATAAAGGTGGTTGCCTCAAAATGCCATATATCCAAGAAATGTGGAAGGCAGGTATAGTCACCATTTTATGGATGAAGGAATTTTTATTGTTCATCTCCATTTCTATTTAGTAGGCCATCTCTTGGCTGCAGATATTAACAGTACTATGTGTATGTATTTGTGTGCTTGTGTGTATTTTAAATCCAGATTTCAACAATCAGAGCTGACTAGATGACCTCACTTACCCATTCCTTGTTCACACATAAAGCTTATCCAAAATGATACTGCTAAGGATATTAACAGGTTGTTTGGCAGGCTATTTGGCAGGTAACATGTTTCTAACTAAATTTTCATTGATTCTTGAGGAATAGCATTAAAATGAACAAGAATTAGATTTGAAGCATATAGCACACAATGTAAATATACAGTAATTTATTTTTAATAATTTTAAAGTTATCAAAATTGATTTTCAACATTTTGCTCACTTCTCCCCCATAAAAAATGTCCATAGTTTCCTTTTAAAAGTCACTTACAAGCTAGCAGTTGAAAACTGTATTTTGATTTTCCACCTAGAAGATTTATTAGATGGCCAGAAGCAGAACATGATTTTAAAATTTATATAGCAAAATAATACAGTAAATAAGAGCTTAGCCTCAAAAATGAGTTGCCCTGTATTAAAATCCTAGACCCACCATTTACTAGTTGTTTAACTTTGGGAAATGTCTATGGCTCTCTATGTCTGTGCCTCCATTCCTTTTCTATCCATCCTCATAAAGTTGTGAGGATGACAGCTAATCCATGTAAAGCTCCTCACACAGTACCTGGTCATAGTAAGTTACAGTAAATCACTATTTTTTGTTCACTTAGCAGATAAAAGGCTGGCTAACCAACTCAATGATACTCTCTTCCTCTCCAGAATGGTGATGGTGTGCTAGATTCTATGGTGTATATACACATTAGGAAGACACCCCTTTTCTGAAGACATACTTGATGAGTATTCTATAGGTCAGTGATGCTGAAGTATCCTGCGGGGCAAAATTTGATAGGTAAGTAGGCATTATGATTGTAATTTCAAGTAGTAATAAATATAAGTGCTGAACATGTTTAAATCTCATTTCACAAAGTAAGGCACCTTTCAGGACTTGCAGCTCCCTTACAACAAGATACTAAAAAAAAAAAAAAAAAAAAAAACAAACCCATTATTTCTTAGGGCACACATAAAGTACCCTGCAAAACAAGGGGTGCGTGGGTGGCTCAGTCCATAAGCGTCTGCCTTTGGCTCAGGTCATGATCCCAGGGTCCTGGGATTGAGCCCCACATCGGGCTCCCTGCTCAGCCAGAAGCCTGTCTCTCCCTCTCCCACTCCCCCTGCTTATGTTCCCTCTATCGCTGTCTCTCTGTCAAATAAATAAATAAAATCTTTTAAAAAATTTAAAAAATGCAAAACAATAAATATAAATGCTGAACTGCAAAGCATTTGTAGAATGGTAAGATCTTTTTTGACCAATCTCCCATTTATAGACAATAATTCAATCATTCAGACAAATCTACTTCAATACATGTTAGAAAGTCATATGAGGCCTGGAGCAAGATACACAGTCCATAAATTAGAGTTGCTAAAAGGAGACCCTATAGTAATCTTCCTTAAATGAAATTACCAGCTGGGTTTTGCAAAGAATGCAAATTTATCTGTGAAAATTGGTGTGTCCCTAGGCTAATACCTTGTATTTTGGTCTGGAACTCCGGAATGATAATCCCCATGCCTGTAATTCTCTTTGGTAAGCTTAAGAACCATGGGAGAATCATTTTCATGTGACGTTTGTGACTTTTTCTCTAGTAAGTTTAGGCATGAGCATGTCTTTGCCTATTTACAGTTAAATGAATTTCCAAGACTGTGGACTTGGAAGCTATGGCTTCAGCCCTAAAATTCCTCATTTCTGTTCTTTCCAGACTCCCTTACCTACTTGAATGCAGCCTTGTATCTCTGTGGCAAAGCAGGGCCTTTCCTGGCAGGTAAACTTGCCAGGTGAATCCACCCCTGAGGGGCGTGTCAGTACCATTTCCTGGAGCAAACTCACAGGGTGGCTCTACTTTTCGTTTGCACTCAAATAACTTTGCTTCCTCCTCTGCAGCTGCCAGACCAGTTCCTGCTGCTGCTCAGGTAACTCTAACCTCTCCAGGGCACCACTACATGCAGAGGGGGTTGATAAATGACTTCTACGTGTGCCTGCTTGCCTTCCTTCTTACCCTTATTCATGAGCGTTCTCTCTCTTTCTCTGTTTGTTCCATAGGGAGAGTGTCTGGGAAGTACCTTGCTGACCACTGAGAACATCATGAGCTCAAGCTATTGGAGTGAGATGAGCAGCAGCAGCTGTGGAACTCCACAGCCCCCAGAGGTGCTACAGTGCCAGCCCCAGCATTACCACTGCTACCATCAGTCCAGCCAAACCCACCACCCACCAGAAAAAAATGTAGTGTACGAGAGAGTGAGGACCTACAGTGCGCCCATGAACAAGATGGTTCAGGCCTTGGACCCCATCACCTCACAGGAAGTGCTCTCTCCTCTCAAAACTGCCTCCTCCTACCAAAGTTTGGTTTGGAGCAACCATTCTCAGGTACCATAAAGATAACTATGTGTGATTTGTAGAGAGGGGATATTTTCAACCTCATTTCTTTTCTTTCTGCTTCTCTGCCTCTGTTCTACAGGATGTTATCTTTTGGTGGATTGCAGCTATATAAGCAATGTACGTTTACTCAAATTCTATCTCTTGCTGTTCTTTCATTTACTAGTGCCTGTGGTTGTTTAACAGTTCCAGTGAGTTGTATAATCTAACTAGAGCATAGAATGACTCATTTTTTGTTGGATTTGATTGAAATATCTGATCTGGGGTATTCCTTTGCCCTTACCATAAAGGAATCCTCAACTTGAATACAATAATTTTTATAGAATAGGTTCCCACTGATTCACTTTATTTCAGAAGTAAACAGGTTTTTTATATCAAATATGGTAGTTCAAAGACAATGAGTTACATGGAGTGATGAGCAGTTGTGTCCAGCAAATAGTATGCTGCTCCTGGATAAGTCACATGCACAAATACCTGTTCAAATTGTCATATGTGTTTCATCTTCTGAAAATGACACACTGGTTCTTATACAGCCAAAGTGAATAATTTATGCATATTGGTAGAAAGAGGATTGAAAGAGTGGATATAGGATCGAGGAAGGCAAGATGTAAGCAACTGTTATATAAAAGCTTAAAAAAGCAGAACTCTAAGACAGCCATTAAAATGAAATAAAATTGTTTTTAAAGGGATTATTTTAGTATCATTATCTGTTCTAATAATCTTGCCAATGAATGTAAAGGAACATTGCAAGACTATAAAATTAAAAGCTATGCCTGTTTTCATTCTTTGAATCCCTTTACATTTATAGACATAATGTAAATTTGTGTGACTTTGAGCTTTCTGGAAACATCTGTCCAAACTAAAATTATGTTTTCAAGATTAAATTTATACTGGAAAGAGTTCAAAAAGCAACTATTGGGATGATATTATCTGATGTTCATTATTTTGCCGATCTGGAATAATATGGGTTATTTTTCCCAAAACCACAATTTAAAATAGGATATGAAGCAAAATTCTAAAGTATATAATAAAACTATTCTTGAAAGAATTTTTATTTTTTTATTTTTATTTTTTTAAAGATTTTTTGTTAATTTGACACAGAGAGAGAGAGCACCAGCAGGGGAAGTGGCAGACAGGGGCAAAGGGAGAAGCAGGCTCCCCAGCAGAGCAGGGAACCCAATGTGGCACTCCATCCCAGGACCCTGGGATCATGATCCAAGCCGAAGGCAGTTGCTTAACCAACTGAGCCACCCAGGCGCCCCTAAAAGAATTTTTAAAGACATAGGTAACACAATTACAAAGGCCACAATTTTACTGATATTTCATGCTTAGCTTGAGGGAAACAATATTAAGAAAAAATCCAGGATTCACTTCAGTAATTTCCTAGTTGAAAAAAACTCCACTTGTATTGAAGTCAAAGGAAAGAAAAACATGAAGGTAAAAAATACTATTTTGCATAATTGATAATAATAATGTGAATGTACATTTCAATATTTAGTATTAAGATGTTAATGAACAACAAAGTGGGTGTCATCTATGTTCCTTAATAGCCCCCAAAACAAGGCAAAAACAAGTTACTATTACTATAGAAATGCTAAAATCACCCTCTCTGTCATAGTCATTTAAAAACATTAATCTCTTTTCTTGTCAACTTGCTAGTAAAGATAGATAAAAATGTAACAGCAGAAATTTAACAAATTATTAATATTCATTACAGAACAAGTTTTAGGGTCACTTTATTGTATACTCCTTAGTTCAACTTTCCTTTTTAATAATCCCAGAACCAAGCTGGTCAAGCTTTTTTACAAGACTTTTCTTCTTTCTACCTGATAATTACTCAAGTGATCCTTGTAAGACTCTCTCCATCTTGAAACACAGTTCCCCATAGAGGAGATTATAAAGAACCCTAGGGACAGAAAGCATGGTCACAAAAACTGGGATAAGAGATTGGAATGGAGTGTTCTGAAGTCTAAAGTTATTTATAATTGAAAAGAAAGAAAAGTAAGGGCTGTGTGAAGATGAGGTAGGTGAAATTCTACATATGTAGTAAAGGACAAAACTAAGAAGTTTCATTCCCTTAGTGAAACAAGAAGAAGGAAAATTTGACTATAAAATTTCAAACTGAGTTAGATATCAAAGGGCATTTACAAATCCGCTAAAAGATAATTTGGCAAGAAAGTTTTTAGGTATTTGTCACAAATAATGTGATGAAGAAGCTCCTCTATTTTATTTTTCTTTCTCCTTGTTTCTTGGCAGGATGGCATTGTATAAAGTAGAACCAAGATTTGATCTGAAATTACCTTCATGTTAATGTAATGGGTAAGATGAGGCAGCAGGTTTATTATATACCATGCCAAACAAAAGAAAACCGTACATATTACTCAATATGTACCTTTTGTTTCATGTTTTAATAAAGTCTCTATATGCCATGTTTTAGAGACATTTTGAGTTGGTATGTAGCAACTATTCTGATGCTAGAGTTTGTGATCCTCACAGGCAGGAAAATGTGTATTATAATCAATTGTTGGTTATTATAAATGCAGTTAAACTTTTACTTTGTCTTTTAGCATTTTGGTGTTTGGATGACATTCAGATAATTCATAAGATTTGAAAATATAAGTAATTGGGGTGCCTGGCTGGCTCGGTCGGTAGAGCATGAGACTCTTGATCTCAGGGTTGTGAGTTCAAGCCCCATGATGGGCGTGGAGCCTACTCATAAAATAAATAAAATAATAAAGTAAAAATAAAATATAAAAAATACATAATTGTCAGTAGTAAAATATGTTCCCTTCGAGAAACTGAAATTGATGTCACTCTTCTTTGTTTCCTGATCTTAATTTTAGCTTATGTAGTAGACACTTTAGATTTAACTAAAGGCTTTTTGCAGCACTTTAGTATTTTCTATTTCTGGCTTTTTAGTACATGTTTTTCCTCTATTGCCTTCTTGTGCACTAAAAGGGTATTTATAAATATAAACATATTTTAGATTTCTCCAGATATAATGTTGCTTTGTTTCTTGTATATAATTAATAGATATATTTTATTATTCTCTCAGTATTATTTTATCTGATTGATAGAGCAGAGAAAATTGAATATAGAAAATAGTTTTGGTGAAATTATCTAAATTAATTCTAGAATTAAAATTACCAGGTTTATCCATATGGACAGGTAAACTCAAACACAGGGTAATCAAGGGCACAGATGCATTTTAAAACTGAATGCAGTCTTGTAAATAAATGAAGTTCTAGAAACTACACAAAACAAAATAAAACAACCTACCTTTTTAAAGAGCTCAGCCTTTTAAAGAGCTTAAATATTAACCTACCATCATTAACTCAAAATGAAATACTGCCTTAATGAACACCATTGATGTAAAATTACTCAACATATATATTTCCCATCCACTAATTTAGCTTTTCATGAAGTTCAAGATATTTTCCATGTATGCAAAGGAACTCTGTTGTATGAGAGAGAATTGAATCAAAATAAAATGTTTTTTAATGTCATTCATTGAATTGAATATTTATTAAGTGCCTATTATATAGGAAGCACTGTGATTATTTGGATAAATACGATTTGCTTATCCCAGGGAGAGTCCACGTTGAGGATAAGTGTAGAGGACCTGGTCTGTAAGTGTTCCATATGTCTATATTTCATTTTTAAATATTATTTTGTGCTTGGGCCATCAATATTTTATTGAATAAAACAAGTTTTGGTGAAAGAAGGGACCTCTTAATGTGTCATATGGGTTACCATTCTTTTGAAGTTAAAACTTGCAACCAAATTTAACTCTAGAAGCATCTGGGGAGAACGTGTTTTGTTTTGTTTTTTGTTTTGTTTTGTTTTTTAATTTGACAGAGAGAGCGAGAGAAGAAGCAGGCTCCCCGCCAAGCAGGGAGCCCGATGCGGGGCTCGATTCCAGGACCCCGAGATCATGACCTGAGCCAAAGGCAGAGACTCAACCATCTGAGTCACCCAGGCGCCCCGAGAATGTGTTTTTATGTGCGTTATTGATAGCAGAGGCTCAGCTTGGGTTTATCTTTGTTTACATGATTTTTTTCCCTTTTTCCCTTTTCATTGGTTACAAAGATTGTGGATAGCTCCCTTGCTGTGCCAGGATTTCTATACAGTATCAGAAAAATTTCTTGTTCTGCAGGGAGGGGTGTTTTGCTTTGATAAATTGTTGTTCAAGGGTGTGGTCACTAAAGTGAATGATTGTTCAGGGAAGTAGGTTGTAGAAAAATAAATGAGGTCATAGGATAAAGAGGCCCATGTTTTCAGCTTTGGTCAGCACTTTTATGCTTGCAGTTAAATAAAGCTATAGAAATTGTGAGTGCAACTAATTGTTGGGTAAAAATGCCCATGCCAATTGTCTCTTTTTTAAGGGAGGCTTGATAAATTGCTGGGCCTGTTTTCAGGCCATGACACTCACAAGCTGTCCTTGTGTGTCTATGTGACAAGGTGGGGAAGGGAGGCAGGGCAAGGGGAAAGGAGGTGAACTGGTCCTTTGACTGCTATGATCCAAATTTCTTTTCTTGACAACTCATGGTAAAACAACTGGGATATCTGCCATGCTCTTAAATCCCATTTATTTTTATTTAAATTTTTTTATTTGACAATAGTTGACACACAGCGTTACATTAGTTTCCGGTGTACTACATAGTAATTCAACTTCTCTATACATTTTGCTATGCTCACCACAAGTGCAGCTACAATCTGCCCTCATACAACATCATGACAATATCATTGACTATAGCTCTTATGCTGTGCCTTTTATTCCAGTGACTTATTCATTCCATAACTGGAAGCCTGTATCTCCCACTCCCCTTCTCCCATTTTTCCATACCCTCACACACCTTCCCTCTGGCAACCATCAGTTTGTTCTTTGTATTTATAGGTCTGATTCTGTTTTTTGTTTGTTAAACCCCATTTAAAAGTTAAAACCTTTGTAAACAAGTATATTTGAGCTAACTTTTTTTTCTACACCAGCAGGTATGGTAATATCATCTTTTTTTTTATTTCCAACAGAGCATATATACTTCTAGTTTTTAAGGACAAAAAGCATATACTGCAAAGAGACTGTATACTTTATTTTTTCTCCTAGTTTCCTTCAGGAAAAGAGAAAGAATGAGTCTCTTAAATGAGGGATTTCCTTTGGAGGAAAAGAATGAGGGGAAGAAGTTATATTTCTAATACATTCTAGTACATTCTATTGCTTTCTTAACATGAGAACAGAATCACAGATTTTATCCTAAATCAAGGAAGTGTTTGTTTCATCTAAAAAAAAGATCATTATAATTTATATGTTTCTTCCTGTACAAAGTTCAGAACAATATTGAACAATAACCTAAGGCAGATGTTTAACCATGTTATTGGCTTTGAAAGGTTTTAACAAAAGCATCTTTTAAACTATTCAAGGAATGTATTCAAATGGCAGTTGGCCTTGGCAAATTCTGTCAGCATAAATGTCAGTTGGTATTTAAAGATATTGCCTCTTTTGCAACTGTTAGTCCTACACTGTTCCTAAGCCGCTATTATTACTTTCAGTGATTCTCATAGTCATTTTAAGACTCCTTCTTGGAACATTATATTATTTATTAGTTTTTTAAAGTTTTAAAGTTCAAATTAGAAAGTTCCATGTTCATTTCAACAAGTTTCCAAATATTTAGAGAACAAAGTCCTATGCTGTGTATGTAATCTCTATTGCTTAATTCTAATTCCCAGCAATCTTGCCATCTCTCCTGTATTTATTACACCAAAGACTTGAACTCTTTGATAAGAGTTATCAATAGTAAATAAAAGCTAATAGGTGTTGGCTACAGAGGTTCATATTTTGCAGAGTATAAAGATGAGTCACAGAAAACATTGTGTGGAGAAAATGGCCATACAAATGAATCTATGGGGAATGGCTCATAGAGAGCTGCAAATAATAAATGGGCAGTGATGAGGTAGACTTTAGCATAACCAAACTATGAAACAATCTAGTGTAGTGGCCAAGAGTGTAGGTTTATGTTTTAAATGTCTTGGGTTTAATTACTGGTTCATGGTCATGCTAGCTATAGGTATCAGTTGCTTAATTAGTAAAATGGGACAAAAATACCTAGCTCATAGGATTGTTGCTAGAGTCAAATTCGATAATACATTATGGAAAACACACAGCATAGTGTCTGACACATAGTATTAGTGTCATAGAACCTGGAATAAGTTTTGACTTCTCAGGACCTCAGTGTCCTCATTTGTAAAGTGGGGACAGTAATACCTTCCTTCAGGGTTTTAGTGAGTATTAAATGAGCTAACATGTGAAGGTGTTGAGCCCACTGTCTGGACACTCAATAATTCTTTCCATTTTTATAATTGATTTATAAAAATATAGCCAACAAAAGCCCCTAGTTGCACAGACAAAATAGGATAATAGATAACTAATGAATAGACTGTAAAGTAAGAGTTCTTTTAACACTGGAAAGATTAGGTAAAGAGGTATGTTTGAAAGGCTTATTAGTGTTCTACTAGCTAAGAAAGACTAATGAGGAAAACCATTAAAGCAATTTTCTAAAACTCATGGTATATGATCAAAAGACTGGAACAGCAGGAATATATTTATAATGTTTACTGGCATAAGTATCCTTTAGAAAGAGTAATTTGGAAGTTCCCATGCTCTTAAGAGTCTTTGAACTTGAACCTTAATATTTGAGATGGAGTTTTTTTAGTTTGTGCTTTTTTTCCTTTTTAAAATGCAGTGACACTGGGCATTAAAGCTTGTTTGCTGTCTGCCTCTTACCTAACTTTTCCTCTAGAGCTACACTTCTAATAGAGTAGCATGTGGCTATTTTCATTTATATCTAAATTAATCAAAATCAAATAAAATTAAATATTGTGTTCCTCATTGCACAAGTCACATTTTAACTGTTCAACAGCCATATGTAGCTGGTGGTTACTGTATTGGACAACACAAATGTAGAACATTTCCACCATTGTATAGTGTTCTACTGGACACTGCAAATCTGTACATTCAGGCTTCTCATTTGAAGATAGAATTATCTCTAAAGATCATCACATTCAAGGAAATTTATGGTGGTACAAATGTGTGATCAAAGTGCTGCCAATTTATATGATCAGCTATAATGGGTAGATAAAAATGAAATAAAAATGAAGCTACAAACTCTCAAAATATAAGTTTAGATTGACTATTTTAAGAGAAAGAGAATTAAATTCATAAACTTTAAAAAAAGAGAATTAAATTCATAAGTCTAAATAAAAGATTTTTATGTGTGTATATCCTTCTGTTTATGTGATTTTCCCAGAACCTCACTTTTTGGCAGAGCAAATGGTTAAGAAGAGGAAAAGATGAAAAATGACCTCCCTCAATCAAAATGCATCTTTCTTTCTTTTGGGCACATGATCTGTTTTTCATAACCTCTCTGGAACTACCTATCTCCCTTAACCTACTGAATTAATTTTAAACTTCAGTAAGTAAAGTTCAAATATCATTCTCATTTTTACAGATGTGGCAACTGAAGCACAGAGATGTTATATGAACTTACTAAAGTTCATATAGCTAATATGTGGTAGAACTAGGATTTAAATCTAGCAGTCTAGTTCCAGGTCTATGCTTGTAACCTCCATGCTATGCTATATATTCTTGGTCTACACATTTGACTCTTATTTATGTTACACAGTAACATCCAATATCTGATTCCTATTTTCACTTCATGATCATGTATGTGCTTCCATTATGAACCACTTATAATCTTTTGGCACAAGCCAGGACATAAATAATAGTGTAGTGAACATTTCAATGTGTTAAAAGTTTGTTATTTACCAAGAAGACAGACATTTTTTACTGCTGTTCGGAACTCTTTTTTTAACATTTTTCTTATAAATTGTATTGATTGTTTTTTATCAAAATATATAAGGTTCCAGCACTGGGTAGTAAGTTGATAACTTTTTAGTTATTTAAAAATTCATAAGTGCTTTAGGAGAACTTCGATAGAAAAATATTATGACTAAATAAAATCAACTTTTACCTTATTGTGGGATTTATAATCTCAGCTATAAAATGTCATTTACTTTGTAATTCAAAATATTTTCAAAAACTTTAATAATTGAGTTCCAAAGTTAGGTTCAAACTCCTCACCTTGATGATGTTAAAGTGTCTCCTTAGAACAGTCCTATCCTACTTTTACCGTGTTATTTCCCACTACCCACTTCCTCCCACCTTTGTCCTGGACACACTGTACTGCTGATTCTTGAAGAAACTGATCATTTTGCCTCCTTCCCACCCCTGCCTTTGTTCATTTCATTCCCCACTCTGGCAACAGCCACCCTTCTCTCACATCTTCTCTGAAATTTTACCTATCCCTTAAAATACATCTGGAAAGTTATCTTCTTAAAGACATCTTCTCCAATCCTGAATCTTCTTACCCTGTCCTCAATGTAGTACTCCACCCCCACCTCCATCCCAGATGTGTTCTCCTAGATAGTATCACTTTTTATTATTTAACTATGATGTACTTATAATACTGAGTAGTATTTTATTGATGTGGTCCTTCTTCCCTTCCCCCATAGACTATACACTTATTGAGGGTTAAGAATTTTTAGCGCTGGGTGATACACACAAACAATGAATCATGGAACACTACATCAAAAACTAATGATGTAATGTATGGTGATTAACATAACATAATAAAAAAATCAACTGGAAAAAAAGATTTTTTAGAAATCAAAAATCAAAGACAAATCAAAATAAATGTTTTTCAGAACGGGATGGAACTGGAAATTCTCTCTCCCACTCCTTTTCTCATCTTCCTTTCCACTTTCCCCTCTCCCTTTCCTTCCCTCTTTCTTCCAGTCCCTCTCCCCTCACCCTTTGTGATTATGGCTTGCAAAAATGCCTGAATGTGGCTGTAAGCAATGGCTCTAATAAAGATATATGGTTATGATTATTTGTGAGTTTCACTCTTCTATGCCTTCTCTTCGAAATGAAAATGGAAAGTAGGGCACAAATTGCCTCTTTAAAAAAGTGAAAAACACATAAAATAAATATTAGAAAGCTATTTTATAGGGCAATTAGTTTTCTATTTTAGTTCTTGGGTCACATTAAGAATCTGGACTTGACTTGTTTATATTTGATTTATACTTTTTCCCCCTATGAACAAATATTTATCATTACTTATTATGGCAAATTATGTTAAAGGGTTAGTAATTCTGATCTGTCATCATATTATTTCCTTGGGATCTTGTTGTGTTGCTTCTTTTAAGCAAATTAGTTTGAAGCTGCTAATTAATCTGTTTATAAAGATATTTCCTTGGGGCGCCTGGGTGGCTCAGTTGGTTAAGTGACTGCCTTCGGCTCAGGTCATGATCCTGGAATCTCGGGATCAAGTCCCACATCGGGCTCCCCGCTCAGCAGGGAGTCTGCTTCTCCCTCTGACCCTCTTCCCTCTCGTGCTATCTCTCATTCTCTCTCTCAAATAAATAAATAGAATCTTTAAAAAAAAGATATTTCCTTTACCTCCCCTGCTACTTAAATTTTGTCTAGGTGAAGTGATTTTATTTATTGAATTTTGTTTTGTTATCTTATAATTGTTTTAGTATATCAGTTATGTGCCCCAAGATTCCCTCATAAAAACTGCTACTACTACTCAGTACTCATCCACACATTATTTTAAAATATTCACAAACATAATGATATCTAAGAATATGTTATCTAGAAAAGTTGCTTAGGGGCACCTGGGTGGCTCAGTCCGTTAAGTGTCTGCCTTTGGCTTAGGTCATGATCCTAGAGTCCCAGGATGGGGTCCCACATAGGGCTCCCCGCTCAGTGGAAGTCTGCTTCTCCCTCTGACCCTCCTCCTTCTCATGCTCCCTGTCACTTACTCTCTTTCTCTAATAAATAAAATCTTTAAAATAAGTTTCTTAAATTCCCTACAAATACCTCAAATCACTCTTCTGCTGAAGAAAACTTCAGTGACATTCAGTGTCTATAAATTTCTTAGTCTGGCTTTCAGAGCCCTCCATTATCTGGCTTCTAGGGACCTTACTTTCTGGAACTCCCCTTCTAATGTTCTGTTTCAGCCAAAATGTAAACTGTTGTTCTCTAAATATAGGCCCTAACGTTCCATAAATATACCTTTGCTCATGTTGCTCTTACACCTGGAATGCCCCATCCCCCCATCCTCACCAATCTAGATGAGCTGAAATTACACCAATTTTTCAAGACTTTCCTCAGGTATAACCTTGGGATGAAATCTTAAATTGTCCCAAGCTGAAGTTATCTTTTAGCCCTCTAAACATTCATAGTAAGTTCCTCATAGCTCTTATAATACTCTATTGTTATTTACACTAATAATTTTTACCTCCTTAATAATTTATAAGCTTGGTGAGTGTAAAGAATATCTTCTATCTATGCTTTATATCTCTTCCAATACCATTATATAACATTGAACAAATTACTTAGTTATACATGTAACCGATCCAATAAAAATAATGCCTCATATTAACAGATGGTATTTTTTATTTTTCAAAATTCTTTTACATACATTATTTACCCACTGAAATTTCAAAAATTAAGCAGAAAAACATTATTACATCCATTGTATAAATTTTACAGTGTGCACATAAAATATGCATTGTGTATTATTTTTATGTTGTATAAATAAAGAAACTGAGACTCAAATAGTTCAAAATAACCTGTCCAAGTTATAGCAGCTAGTTAATGAATGTCCTGAGTTTAGAAACCAGCTCTTGATAGTTTCACTATATCAGCTATCACCCTTGATTAACCCTAGTTCGATACTAAAGTATTTTCGGTTTAAACAAGTTTTTATTTTTTGGCTTTAGCAAATCATTTGATGATAATACTTATGGCAAATCATTTGATAAATTTCCCCATTCTGATATTCTATTATCAGAGTGAAAAGTATAAAAAATATATTAGAGAACAAAAACAGTTTCTGTTCTAATTTTCAAGGTCTTGCCCTGAAATAATCCTGGAATTCAGAGTATGTCCTAAATTTTTAAGGTTTTCCTTCTACCTAAAGGAGAATAGCACCTCTCCAGCTTCTGCTTTCCCTTCTTTCTGCCCTTCACTGAGCTACGTGAAATCTCTCTCACTAAGGTAAGTAACTGAGAAATTGGACCCATTTGCATTCCATATGATTTGTTAATTCTGAGAAACATAGCGTTTTAACAAACAGAAATAAGATGTAGTTTTATGAATTCTCTCTATGGCAACTAGAGCTTCCCAGCTCTGATTTAGGGTATACCAAGCTATGGACAATTATCTCAGGTGATGTAGTGAAGTTTCCCAAAAAGCAGACTGCTTTTAATCCACTCTGATATTAAAATTGGTAATGTCATATGTACTTTTATAAAAGGAGGAGGAAGAGAAAGAAAAGGAGGAAGAGGGCTGATACAACTTTACAAAGTTGAAAACCATTACTTTAAGGAGTGTGGGAAAAGCAGCTTGGATTTTATACTAAGCTTGAGCTCACCTAATTATAAACAAAATTATTTTTATGATAATTATACCTAAAGAAAGATGCCAACAAGACAATAGTTATGTATTTAGCAAATGTGAGCCACAGAAATAAACAACTCAATAGTATGCTAAATATTTAATAAAAAAGAAGTAGGGCCTTCCTACAAAATTGAATATGAGTATTAAAGAAAAATTCAATGTTTTATTGAGTTTGGAGTCCTGTGAATACACTGCATAAATATATCATGTAGTCTACCAAAATAACCTCTATTGGATTTTTAGAAGTTTAAGTTATTTAATCAGGATTATTCTTTCACGCAGTCACTTTTGGGAGGATCTCTTGTTTTCAGACACTCAAAAGTTACTTTTGATAGTAAATAATAAGAAAAGCAAATATCTAGCTTCCTATTATAAGAACTAGTCAAATCTAACAGTAGAATTATGTTCAACAACTTGAAAAAGAGAAAATATAGTGAGGCAACCTATAGATGTAGCAGAAAAGAGAGTTTAATGGGAAAAGCTACATTTGCCTAGACCACTTCTAATAATGAAGCCTCAAAACAATTATGTACCTTATAATTTATGGAATTAATGTACTAACTTTCCATATATAAGAAGATTAAATATTTTTTTCATTTTAGGACCAGACAAGTCTTTGTACAAATACACCAATTTGCCTTTAAAATATCTACTATCTTGGCATCTGAATAAAGTAACCCTGTTTATAGTACTATAGATAAATGTCCCAAAGGTGTGATGTGTGTATATGTGTGTGTGTTTATTCCTACTTGGGTTAATTTTTACAACTTTATAAAACTTCTCAGTATACTCTCTTATCTTAAAAGCTAGTCTACTTGGCTATTAAGTTTGTTTCTGTTTAATTAGCTGATGTCATCAGATTTTAATTGGTTAAAAGGAGGAGGAAAGAACTACCGTTTATAGAACACCTTCCAGGTGGCAGGTAGTATGCACAAATTGTCTTCTCAACATGATCCTAGTATTACTAGTCCCAGCCTAAAAGGGCTAAAAGTTTGCAGAAAAACATCCTCCAGATATAAGTACTTTTACACAGTGCTGGAAGATGTGTAATTGGCATAGCCATTTGGGAAATCAATTGGCAGTATCTGTTAAAATGAATAATGCACATAATCTGTGCACTATCAATCCCACTTCTTTGTGAAATTTTATAGAAATACATGCACAAGGAAGCTCATTGCAACATAGTGAAAACTGAAAACAATTTAAACATTGCTCATTAGGGAAATAGATAAGTTATTAAACATCATGGAACACTATGTATTAATTTAAAATAATGAATTAAGACATATCTAACTTATAATACAAAAAATGACTTACACTGCAGAATAATAAAAGCAATAAATATTATTATTTGTACATACGTATTTATGCAAAGATACACCAGACAATAATGGTTATTTCTGGGTAAGGGATTTGGACAAAGGGAGAATGACTAAGGGAAGATCTTTGACTTTATCTGTATACACTTTTATGTTCACATGTATGCATGTACTATTGCATAACTAAATAACACCTTTTATTTTCTTACCTCTCTGAACCTGCCCCTCTCGGCTCTGTGGGCCAAACCCACCTGCACTTGGTTGTATTTATAACCATCATCCTGAGCTGAAAGCCATATACCTGTCTGGCCTACAATCTTTAATTCTCTGCATTTGTCTGAGGAATTCTTCTCAGCTATAGCAGGATATCTGAGAACATATTCAAAGGCTGCCTAGATATATTAAGCTTGCAGTATTACTGCTGATGTAACAGGGAAAGGGAGGATGAAAATGTTACAAGCTGAGACAAAAGAAAAACAAAACAAAAACCACAGCATGCGAAGTATTTGGCAATTTGTTTTAAGAACAGCACATTACACCTATATTATAGCTATACTTCCATATGAGTCTGCCAGTGTTTCCCTTGTAAGTCTGTGATTCTGATTTTCAATAGCGTCCTTGTTCTAAAAAAAGAATTATTTTTATTGTTGTGGGAATATATCATGGAGTTCTGTCAATTGGTTGTAAATTACAGTAATGTATGAAGAGATTGAATAATACTATCAACTATTTGCACACCAATGAAGCTACACAGTTTTGCTGATTTGGGAAAAATGTAAAGAATGTCAGCATAATCAATAAAGCGACTTATCTAATCATTATTAAAAATCATACTCTTACTTTTATAGACCATTTTCTTTTAACATCAGAGCCTACTCTCTGAAATTTAACTAGAAGCAGATCAGGCAAACCATAATTAAAAAGTCAGACTGAAGTAATCTCAGAGCAGTAGTCTTTTTTTAAGTTTTTATTTTAATTCCAGTTTGTTAACATACAGGGTTATATTAGTTTCATTAGTTTTATATATTAGTACAATATAGTGATTCTACAATTCCATACATCTCCCAGTGCTCATCACAAGCGCACTCCTTTTTTTTTTTTAAAGATTTTATTTATTTATCTGACAGAGAGAGACACAGCCAGAGAGGAAACACAAGCAGGGGGAGTGGGAGAGGGAGAAGCAGGCTCCCCACCGAGCAGGGAGCCCGATGCAGGGCTCAATCCCAGGACCCTGGGACCATGACATGAGTGGAAGGCAGACACCTAACGACTGAGCCACTCAGGCCCCAACAAGCGCACTCCGTAATGCCCATCACCTATTTAACCCATTCCCCCACCTACCTTCCCTCTGGTAACCATTAGTTTGTTCTCTATCGTGAAGAGGCTCTTTCTTGGTTTGTTTCTGTCTCCCCGCCCTTTGCTCATTTATTTTGTTTCTTACATTTCACATAATGAAATCATATGGTACTTGCCTTTCTCTGATTGACTTTATTTCACTTAGCATTATACTCGTTAGCTCCATTTATGTTGTTGCAAATGACAAGATTTCGTTCTTTTTATGGTTGAATAATACTCCATTATGTATACATACCATATCTTCTTTATTCATTCATCAATCAGTGGGCACCTTGGGTTGCTTCCAGAGCTTGGTGATTGTAAATAATGCTGCTATAAAAATAAGGGTGTATGTATCTCTTTGAATTAGTATTTGTATACTTTTTGGATAAATATCCAGTAGCGCAATTGATTGCTGGATCATTGTGTATTTCTATTTTTAACTTTTTGAGGAACCTCCATACTGTTTTCCAGATTAGCCATACCAGTTTGCATTTCCACTAACAGTGTAGGAGGGTTACCTTTTCTCCACATCCTCCACAACATGTTGTTTCTTGTGTTTTTGATTTTGGTCATTCTGACAAGTGTGAGGTAAGATCTCATTGTACTTTTTGATTTGCATTTTCAGGGCAGTAGACTCAGTTGAGTTTTTTTTTTTATGTTATGTTAGTCACCATACAGTACATCATTAGTTTTTGATGTAGTGATCCATGATACATTGTTTGTGTATAACACCCAGTGCTCCATGCAATACGTGCCCTCCTTAATACCCATGGTTAGAAAATTTTTGTATTTTATGTTTTTTTGTTGATAAATTTTGCATCTCGTTAAATTGCAGACATATAATAACATTGGGATGTATATTAGCAGAGATCTCAAAAAGAAAAGAAGGATGTAACCTAGGAGTACAAGAAGAATGTGTTGGTATGAAAGTATTCTAGAAATTAGTTTATCATTAGTTTACTAGCAAAGCTGACAAAGGAATTCAGTAATGTGCTCTTTGGATATTATCTAAGAAAACACTAAATAAAGTTCTTCTGACAAACTGGGTTATTATAAAATTAAAGGAAATAATACCTAAAGAAAGTAAGACATTCAAATGACACTTCTTAGTAACCATTTCTGAACACTCCCCTTTTTTTCTCAACAGGAACTCCATTCTCCAACTCTGAAAATATCTACTTGTCCCCCAAGCAGTGTACATATAACCCCAAATACTGAACAGGTAAAAGAAGTTATGGATTAGGTTAGATTTTTTCTTTTTATGTAAACCTGCTCATATGTTTAAGTAATCTTTAAGTCCTCCTAAGGCTTTACACATTTACAAAATGTCAGGAACACAAAACTAGAAAGGGGAGTCTCGCATATGGTAATCAGCTCAGCCCGTTAAAGGAATGTGGAACAAGTGCTGAAATAAATGCTATGAACGGAGATTTTTCAGTTTCATTGTCTATTCAATCTGATTGCTTTTTAGTTTGAGTGCAGTTTATTTTTAGTCAAGGATCTCCTAGTAATTATATATATTTTAGGGTCCTTGATTTTAGCACAAATAAAGTACTTAGATCTTGGATTGAACAAGGACCTGACTTTGTGAGGGATAGTACTATAAGTTTACATTCAGAGAGAATAGCTTATAGGGTCAGAACTAGCCCTTCTCAAAGGTACGTGATTTGAAATACATGCAAAAATCTAGTTCCCTTAGCCTTTACAATTTAATAATGCCACGTTTAAGATTACCCTGGAGTCTAGGCATTATATCTCCAAAAGATACCTATAATAATAATTAAATACCATATTAACAAATATGTGTTTAATGAGCTAGTCACCATTCATTGAAAAGTGAATCCTAAGAAAAGAAAATAAAAAATATCCTGTTAGTTACTACATGGGAGGGGAGTATAAAGGATTTGAGATTTGAAGGCTAGGAGGGAGGAAGTTGGTGTTCTAAGAAAGAAGGCCTGCCCAGATGAGATGCCAGGGTATGAGCTTGAACAGTAAGGAACCAAGGGGCAAAAGCTGGTCTCTAGACTTTGGTAATAAGGAAAAGGTGATCTTATGAAAAACAAATAAGATTATCAAAAGTTTGTCTACCATTTCCCAATTTAACATAGCCTAGAACTAAGTCAGTTAGAGTAATGCATTTGTTTAATTTTTTAAATATTTGTTTAAAATATATATTTTATTATTTTAGAGAGACAGCAGAAGTGAGTAGGGGACAGGGAGTGGGGGAGAGAGAGAAGCAGACTCCCTGCTGAGCACGGAGCCCTATGTGGGGCTTGATCCCAGGACCCTGAGATCATGACCTGAGCTGAAATCAAGTCGGTCACTTAAGACACTGAGCCACTCCCCTAGGGTCATGCATTTATTTAGCAAACGTTTGCTGAGTGCTGACTATGTATCAAATATTGTATAAAGATGTATTAGACCCAATTACTATTCTCAAAGAGCTCACAGACTAGCATGGGTCACATACACAGCACAACATAGGACAGTGGAATAAAGGCTACAACAAAGATAGAAATAGAGCCCTACAGGACCATCAAGATAGGATTACCCCAGAAAAGTAAGTCCACTTAAATCACAGAGCTATTCACTACATTCAAATCCAGGCAGCAAATTGCATTAGCTGCTATTTTTCATAATGAAGCCTTCAAAATTGGGTTTACCATGTTTTATTTCTGATAATACAAGTATGTTTATCGTAGAGAATTTTGGAACCATAAAAAATGTAGAGAAGAAGAAATAAAAATCACTCATGATTCCTTCCCTTACCCACAGATAGTATTATTAGCATTTTGTTTTCTTCCATTCAAATAAAGAATTGAGATCGTATCATATATGCAGTTATATATCTTCATTTCTCACTTAGCCTTATATAATATTATGAGCTTTTTTCATGCAAATTGGTATTACTCAAGATCATTATTTTAATAGCTACATATTTCAGCCTATGGATGATTATTTAATCTTTAACCTCTCCATAGGAAAGTGGTCCTCTTAGTGTACCTTCATCAGTATTATTATTTAAAATTTTTTTCCAGCTAAAATATAGTACTTTTGTTATGTTTATTTGATTCTTAGTTTGGTTGAATACTTCTTGCTGTTTTTTAACCATTTGTTTTTCTTCTTTTATAAATGTTCATGCCACTTGCTCATTTTTCTTTTAGCATGATTTTTTTTCTTATTGAGGTATAAAAACTCTATATTAATGATATTGACTCTTTTTCCATCAAAAGTTTACAAATGACTTTATTCTAGTGTTTTGTCTCCATTTTAATGTTATTTAATGGTCCTCTCCCACCATTGCACTGAAGTAGTAAATGTTTAAGTACACACACACACATACACAAACACAAATTTTTCTGTGTTGCCTTATATTTTTTAAAATATGAGAATAAATATTAAGCTATATTTTCTTCTAATATTGTGGGGGCATTACAATGCAATGAATATGTTGAAACTCTCATCAACTATAGCTTGGAATGTGTGATGAATTACCATGAAATGAGTATTTAATAGAAATACCTAGCACAGTGCTGAACACATAAGCACATGCTTTCATATATGTTTCTAATACTAAAATTAACTAAAACCACAAATTCATATGTCATCATTTATGCAAATGACTTAAAATTTCACTCTGAAAATTGCTCCCTATTATTATTAATGGCTTCAAGGTCACTAAGTAACTATAATTATATGCTGCTTTTATCTTTCTTTACAGGAACTCCATTCTCCAACAGTGAAAGTCACTGCATATCCACAGACTACTATTAGGAGATACATAGTACAAAATCCTGAACAGGTAAGCTATATCACACAAACTCTTGTCTCAACCTATAATTACTTAGAAGTTGATAGCTTAAATGAGAAGCGTGAGTCAGTTACCAGATCCCTAAAATCAGATCATTGGGAGTTTCTTCTGGTTATAAAGTTAATTTCTAATTATTAATATAAAAAAGTCATTTTTTAAATATTTTTAAAGATTTTATTTTTTTATTTTTAATTTTTTTAGTGATTCATCAGTTGCATAACACCCGGTGCTCATTGCATCATGTGCCCTCCTTAGTGCCCATCACCCAATTACCCTTTCTACCACCCCCTTCCCCTCCAGCAACTCTTAGTTTGTTTCTTAGAGTGACAAGTCTCTTATGGTTTGCCTCCCTCTCTGTTTTTATCTTATTTTATTTTTCCTTCCTTTCCCCTATGCTCATCTGCTTTGTTTCTTAAATTCCACATATGAGTGAAGTCATATGGTATTCGTCTTTCTCTGACTGACTTATTTCCCTTAGCATAATACTCTAGCTCCACCCACATCATTGCAAATGGCAAGATTTCACTCTTTTTTATGGCTGAGTAATATTCCATTGCATATATGTACCACATCTTCTTTATCCATTCATCTGTCAATGGACTTCTGGGTTCTTTCATAGTTTGGTTATTGTGGACAATGCTGCTATAAACATTGGGGTGCATGTACCCCTTCGAATCACTATTTAAAAAGTCATTTTTAATTCCGGACAACTATGTGCCCATATATTTTGATTTAGTGATGCAACACTTCCAAACAGCATAGAAATTCTTAGGTTATAAAATCTTTCTACTTCTATAGCACTACCTTTGTACTACAAAGGATAGGAATTTGCACCCTTTGAACCAAAGGAAAAAGGGACAATGTTCTTTCAGACTTCACATAAAAGCTATCAGCTGTTAGATCAGGGATTGGAGTCCTTAGTTTATTTAGATTTGCTATTGAGATATGGGCTAGGAAGAAGAAAATGAAAAATTAAAAGTTCATAAGTGTCTCCATGCCTTTATTACCTATGCTGTGAATTTTTGTGCCTAGCAATGAGCTCTTTTGAAAATTATAATTATATTTTCTACTAAGATATATAACCTTACATTTTACAAACTAGTATATTATTCTCTCTTTCATTTTGAGGAGAAAATTAAGAAAACTTTTTCCCACAGTAAAAAGCCTTCCTCAACACACACACAAAACCATCTACAGCCCTTCTTTAGGGGCAACAGGAGGTTCAATGGGGTTATAAAGACAAAGTTTCACAAATAGAAACAATGTGCCAGAGATAATAATACAGCAATTCTTTGTGTTGCTCTTTATTTTATTTCTCTATGATTGCAGGAAAGAATCCTCCCATCTCTCACAAAATAAAATCAATTATTTGCTTCAGCTGTGGAAAGCAAAGGATTAAATTAGGGTAACACATTTGATACCACTCTAGGTGCATGGATGGGGAGTACACTGTTTTCCTGTTATCTGTCCTCCTCTCTTCTTTCTTTGTTTATTTTAAAATCATTTTCTCATGTCTCTTCAGCTACAAAGGCAGTTAGTTGTGTATGTGTGCATGTGTGAACATATCTGTTTGCAAGCTCTGTGATGGGGGTATGATTATTTTGAACATTTGCTTCAGTTTTCATGTACCTATTGTAAATATCAAAAGAGAATGTGATTACAGTAAAGCAGTTGCTTGTGCCTTCTTTTGCAGAATCAAATGTTTAAACAACAAATCTCAAAAGCATGTTGGGGAAGGGAGACATAAAGAGCTTGGGAGATGAGAGTGTGCATTTTTCTATGACATGGCCACTTTACCCTTTCCCCTTCTTCTTCCCTCTTTCTCTTTTCTCTTTCTTTCACATACAAACTGGGGAATATGTTTACTGGGATGCATATTACACTTGATATCCCTGGCTTTCAAAGAATTAGTTCTTCTAGATAGCACTTTTTTTTTCATAATGTGAGGATTGCTGTGTTTACCTAGGATATATTCACAGAGTAATTTTTAAATATCAAATAATTTGGATTCCAACCCTCTTTGCCAGTTATTCTTATGTGACTTTGGATAAATTCTTAGTCTTAAGTTAATAGACAAAAGGAAGAATTCATGTTTATTGGATATATATGCTCCATGCTAGGAAATTTACATATTTTATCCCATTTAATCCTAAAAAGGTGAGAAAATAGAAGCACAAAGAAGTTCAGTTATTTATTCAATGAAAATTTATCAATTGTCTACTATGTACCAAAAATTGCTCCAAGAATTGGGGATAAGGTACTGAACAAAACAAAAGTCCCAATCTTCTTGAAACTTAAGCTTTTAACTATCCTCAAACCATTCAGTTACAAAGTAACAGAGTGGGAACAGAAACTGAACAATGTCCATATGGAAAGATACATTTGCAAATTAAGGACAATTGAGTATGTAGGTGAATTAGGATCCAGAGACTCATCTACATACCGACTTCCCCCCATCATCCCCTGTGACAGTGTAATACAAAAGCAGAGAAATTAGAAGTGTGTATGGAAATACATAACATATTTGTAACACTGAGCCTGCCCATGTAAAGGCTTATTATTATGGCTGTGTTCAACTGCAAAGAAGCAAATAGTGTCTTAGGGAAAACCCCCAGCAGGGGGTAATGATTATTTTAAAGCTTTTAACTCTTTCTATTATTGAAGAATAAAACAAATTTCTGCCCCTGTGCTTTGTAAACAAAAATGATCTAACTGGTTTTGCAGAGCAGCTTGAAAATCCTATTTAGATATATTCCCCATTTTATTTATCTAAGTATGTGCATTTTTGTTTGTTCTTTTAAATCCCCCCAGGAGAAGATTCTGGCTTAATTACAATATTTATAACAAGCTGAGCCTCCTAAATGGCACCTTTATCCTCTTTCACCTCCCAGCTTATCTAATCTTCCCTTCTCCCTGTAATTAAACTGATCTCAATCTACTTCTCTGATTATGATTTCCTTCCACCTCTGTTCAGCCTTTTTTAAATTTTTGGTTGTTTTTGATCTTCTTTATTCTCCATTTATTGTCATTTTAGTCAAAGCATTTATGCATTCTGGTATATAACTTGACCTAGAAATGAAGAAAACATTTTTGTTCCATCAGTAGAGAGAATCAAATTGCTATTAATCACTTTTATTAATTTTCTAGTTGTGGAGCTCCTGCTATGGGGATGGAACTGTACAGCTTTCATATGTGGGGGGAAGGAAACAAGACATGGCTCCCATACAAAAGAGTTTACAGTTTCTCTTGGCAAGGGAAATAAGATATGTCCACAAATAGCTATGTAAAATATATGGTGGGGTGTATGATAGATGACACGAGAAAATTACAGATGAAGTCTTATTGAAGTTCCAGGGGTTGGAGATAAAACATTTGTTTGGGGGGATCAGAGAAGGATTTATTGTGATATTTAAGGTATTATTACAGTAAACATTGTTGTTAGCATCATTTTACTAATGAGGAAACTGAAGGTTAAATAAGTGTGACTTGCTCAAGTCTTCTGACTCTAAATCTATTACTGTCTTTTCTGACAGTTATTCTGGGGGTAGTTTTGATAAGATTTGATAACTTATGTTGAATATAGAGTTAAAAGAAGAAGAAAAGTGGGGCACCTGGGTGGCTAGTCAGTTAAGTGGCTGACTCTTGATTTTGGCTCAGGTCATGATCTCAGGGTCCTAAGATGGAGCCCCACATCAGGCTTCATTCTCAACGGAGAGTCTGCTTGAGGATTCTTTCTCTCCTTCTCCCTCTGCCCCTACCCCCGCTCATACTTTCTCTCTCTCTCTCTCTCAAATAAATAAAAATAAATCTAAGAAAAAAAAGAAGAAAAAAAGTCGAATATGATCCTAAGCTCAGTTTGAGATACTGAGAGTATGGTAGCCCAATTTAGAAGTGAGGAGGAGCAGAAGTTCATTTGGAAAGGGATAGATCATGAGATCTGTTTGAACGAGTAGTGTTGTTGGAGGTGCATGGAAGGGAAGATGACCATATGGACAGTTAAAAATGACCTGGAGGGGGCACCTGGGTGGCTCACTTGGTTAAGTGGCCAACTCTTGATTTTGGCTCAGGTTATGATTCCGGGGTCCTGGGATTGAGCCTCTGTCAGGCTCCATGCTCAGCAGGGAGTCTGCTCTAGGATTCTTTCTCTCTCTCTCCCTCTGCCCCTCCACCTGCTCATGCTCTCTCTTGAGAAAAAAAAAGTAAATCTTTAAAAAAAATGACCTTGAGGGGATGACTAGGTGGCTCAGTTGGTTGAGTGTCTGACTCTTGATCTCAGCTCAGGTCTTGATCTCAGGGTCATGAGTTCAAGCCCCACATTGGGCTCCATTCTGGGTGTGGAACTTAATAAAAAAAATAATAACCTGGAGAAAGGTCACATTTGAGATAGAGACATGGGAGTTATTCCTTTGAAAGTTGTCATTGTAGCTGTGAGAATGAATGAGAAAACTGATGGGGTACAGAACTTTGTGAAATGCCTAACTTAAGGAAACAGAAAGGAGCCACTTTCATGGGCAGAGGAATTGTCAGAAAGAAATGTGAACACAGAGTAACTGAAGCAAATAGAGAAAGAGGGTGGTCAACTGTCCCAAATAACCAAAAGGCCAAAGAGGATGAGGATGAGGTTTGAGAATAGAGAGTTAAACCATTATGTAATGGTGATATTTGAGAGTTTCCTTATACTTGTGGAATCAAAACCCAGATGTGCAAAGTTAATGGGTGAATAGATAAAGAAATGGAGGAAATAAATGAGGATTACCCTTCTAAGAAGGATATTGGTCAAAAGAAGGAAAGATGGGATAGTAGCTAAGGGAGAAAACAGAATCTTGGAGATCTAAGAGATTTATAGACAGAGGAAAAAGAACCAGTAGTAAGACTAAAGATGCCACAGAGAAAGGGAACAAATGGGACATGATTCTGGAAGAGACAAGAAGGGATAGGATTCCAGGTATAGAGAAGTGATTTCAACATAAAAGGAGGAGTTTGTCTTTCTTGGTAATGAGATGGTAGGAGCAGAAATTGAAGAGAGATTTTTGAGGTAGGGAGGAAAATGAAGGAATCTCATTGAATAGATCTTGGTTTTCTCAAGAAGAAGAAGGAGAATGAGGGAATGTGAGGATAGGGGATTGAGGAAATTGAAAAAAAATTGTAACCACAGTTATAGAGAATTCGATAAATACAACTGTGACCATGAAGGTTAGAGAGGCTCTTAAGTAAGATAACTCAAAGTTGTACTGAACCAAATCAGCAAATATTTTCTTAACTTTCTCCAGCAAGGTTTCATGGCCTGGGAACAACAAAGTAGACACTGGGGATTATGTATTTTGTTAGATGTGAGAACTACTGCCAGAGGTTCTAAAAGTAACAATTAGAATGATAAAATCAGCCATCTTTGAGGATACCTATTAATTTTTAGGGTGGATCTGGCACCAATTCAAATGTACAGATAAAAAAAATAAGCTGCCAAAATAGTAAGGCTGTCTAACAGCTCATTTGTGAAAAATCTAAGACTTCTAATTAAATTTACTTTCCTGATCTGTTTTACTAAGAATGATTTATTCAAATATAGTAAAATTTGGTTTTACCTTTTTAAACATTTTGGGAAAATAACAGTCCCCTAAATTTGGAAGTTCTTTTTTTTCAGTAAGTCATTTAAAATAATAAGTCCAACACACATTTTAGAGAGAATCAACACTGTTAGGACCCAAACCATTTTCCTTCTTAAAAATAATAATGGTTCATCATTTATAGTGAAAAAAGAGAAATTTTCTTTTGCTAACTTTGTTTTCTCCTGTTAGGAGGTGTTTATATCCTTACGATAAACATTCATATCATCTCTTCTCATCCAGTCATCTGTTCATTCACTATGGGGTATTCAAGATGGATATAGTTCCTGCCTTCAATAAGCCTATTTTTGTATATACTTTATCTTGATATCTTAGAATAATTCTAACAAGGTTCTCATTAACTTTTTAAATGCAGTATGGACTTAAAATATTATATAACTATTATTAAACACCAATATCATTTGTACATTAAAATCACAGATTAGAGGTACTTTAAAATACATTATTTTACTTGATATAAAGTATTCTGTATTACTATCTCTGTGATAAGAAAACTAAGCCTCAGAGAAGGTAAATGACTTTCCTACATTTCCACAGCAAGTAGGTGATAGAGGCAGAACTGAATACAGGTTTTATGACTCCAGAATTTTAGTAGTCAGATCCAATGGATCTGTAGTAGTCTGAATCCAATCCGCTTTGGAATTCTCACCTGTTGACATCTGAAGCATTTGTACTGTCACTCACCTTTCCACTGCTTTATGAAAATTTTTCTTCTTTTGATTTTTTTCATTATTCCCTCCTGATTCTCATATCTCTTAAGACTTATGTAGTTATGTCTTTGATCTTCACTTGCCTTTTCAGCAATTGCAAGATTTTAACAAGATCTTCTAAATATATTATTCTGAAATCTAGAACTAAAACTGTAGCCATGAAATCTCTACTCACCTGTGTGCTGGACATCTATAACTTGAATACCTTCCTGAACATTTTGATAAAAGTCTCTTTGCTAATTCTTTGCAATAATTTAACACATATTTAAGGGATAACTATGAACTATATATTTACTAAATGTTATGAGGAATAAAAACGTGAATCAGACTTAGGTTTTTACCGGGAGCACATAAAATTCAATGTGTCTCAACTTTTCTTGTTTTTGTTTTTGACACCATTGTTTATGTAGTAGATTTCTCAGATTTAAGATCTTAGAGTCATCTTTGGAAAGTACTGTCCTTGATGATTTAGGATAATGTCTTTACTGGTCTTCTCACCTATACTCTTTCCTTTCTGCAACAAATCTTCCTGAAGTAGATTTATGTTCACCTCACATCCCTATTTAAAAGCATTCAAGGACTTCTCACTGCTTTCAGAACCGAACTTCTGTCTGCCATCTGTGTCCCTTACATATATCTTACACTTCTACAGTCTTGGTTTCATGACTTATTTTATTTACTTCGTTTGGAATACCATTTTCTTCCATCTCCTCATATGCAAAGCCCACCTTAACCTTTTCTCAAATGCCACCTGATTAAAGTAACCTACCTGAGCACTGCCAGATGGAATTCAATTTTTCCTCTTCTGAATTCCATCCCATAAGTTATTTCTCTGAACCTCTTATAGGCACTTGCTTCTTTCTACTTTATATTATAGATGTTTATGTTCATATATTATCTAGACCAGGGATCTGCAAAATTTTCCTATAAAAGGCAATATAGTAAATATTTTAGGTTTTGCTGTCACCATAGGGTTTGGCCTTCTATGTAGTTACAGTCCTTTAAAAATCTAAATATCATTCTTAGCTCAAAGACATTACAAAAATAGCCTTTTGGTTATAGTTTGATGAATACTGATCAATATTCAGTCTTCCTTGTAATAATCTAAGTGTGATTCATGCCTTACAAACTGAATACTGGGTGTTATACGCAACTAATGAATTGTTGAACACTACAACAAAAGCTTATGATGTACTATATGTTGGCTAATTGAACATAATTAAAAAAAGAATTTCAAAGTAGAAAAGTGGAAAATGAGGAAAAGATTTTTTTTAGTAAGAAAGTGTAGCCATTTTTTACAACAGATCATTGATATGTAGTCTACATTTACATAAATGTGCATATTTCAGTCAAGTCACCTTTTATAATTTTAATCTTTACTATCACCAGTAATATGTAGTAAGCTAAAGTATATTGATATTGGTTATGTTGACATTAAATAGATATGATGACTATATTGTTACAGTTTGAAGCTATTGCACTGCTAGATTTATACATAATTGTAAGTATTAAATATCTCAGTAAAATGCTTTAAAAAACTTAGCAAAGTGTGTTGTGCATCGTAAGCTCTTAAACATGTATTAAACGACTGCAAATAACTACCAAAAAGGCTTTTTTTTTCACTAAGACAAACAGACACAAAAGAGCTTCCAGAGGAATCTTTCTAAATATATCCACCTTTAGATTTAACAATTCATCAGCTAGCCAAATTCAATCACTTGCATATTTGTTTCACCAAAATATTCCAGGAACATTTAGTTAAAGCACCCTTTATTCAATCTTGAATACAAGAAGTATATAGCTTTGGATTTCAGAATGTTTTGCATTCTCAACAAACTGTGTTTTCATCCAGTTGTTTTTAAAGAGATTTTACAATAGCAGATGACAAAAATGCTAGCATATTTTGATTTTGAAATGGTCTTAAATACATTAACTGGTAGGAGGCTTGGCCAATCCCCTTCTATACTGTTCCCCTATATTACAAAAATAAATGAATGCAATTTTTCTTTGTAACAATACAACCTCAACTCCCTCCATATAAGTAGACTCATATGAAAACAAAAAAAGGGAAAGAAATATAGTAATGCATTCATTTTAAACTCTTGATCTGATTCTTATTAGTCCTTCCTTGATCTCTTTCAGATCTTGGACATGTCACCAGCCTTTATTTCATTGGTTGATATCTTTTAAGCACTTGGATAATGCTACATCAACTTAGTCGATTATATGGGGATACAGTAGCGCTTAAAGACTCTACTCTGTTCTCAGTATTCAAAACATATGTTGTACAGACAGACTTAGCTTTGATTATAATCACAAGTAAGAATTGTACACTTCAAGGACACCAAAGCTAAGTTCCAGGAAAAAAATATCTTTAATATAGTTTTACCTACTTTAGAGCTCAGTGATGAATTGTTTATTTTGCATATCTCCAATAATACTTTTGCATAGAAAGAAACCCGCCAGTGAACTCAATTTAAATGAAGTTGACCTCATGCCTGTCTACCTCAGAGGAAACTCCCTATATCTTTCCTTAAGAACAGGAAAAAAAAATTATCTTTCTCAGCCCCTTCCAATTTCCCCTAAAACACTTTGTTAGGCCTAGTAAAAGGCAGTAGGAGAGATCCAGATTGCTCTGTTTGAGAAAATAGACTATCTTTTTACTATTTCCTTACATCTCTCGAAACCTTATTGGGATGTCATTCCATTCTCCTAGTATGCTACTAACTCAGAGTTTATTAGAGACTAGATATTTGCTTAAGTTGAGGTTCCTCTGAAACGGTACGTTTCAAAACAAAACGCAGTCATTATTGTCTTTATAGGAACCACTTTCTCCATTCCTAAGAGGAGGCCATTTCTTCCCAGGAAACAATGTTATTTATGAAAAAACAATAAGAAAAGTAGAGAAGCTAAATACGGATCAGGTATGTAAAATTTGTTTTAAAGCTTATTAAGTGTATACTTCTGAATTACCAGTATTTTAATAGAGTTAAGATGACACTCAATTGTCAAGTGCCAAGCAAGGCCACTATGAGTCATAATAATACCTTATTATGTCTACAGCCCTTCATAACATCCTTAACACTTTCATATTCATTCTCCCATGTGAAGTATTATCCCTTTTTTACTGAAAGGGAAACTCAAGTAAAAATATGTCATCACCTAGAAAATTAATGGTAGAAACTGAATTTAATACAGATATCCCAATGCTTCGTATGTTTCTTCTAAACTGGTCTCACACAAATTATAATTTAAAACAGTATAACTTTGCCTTAATTACGGATTTTGAGAAACAAAACAGATGAACGTAGGGAAAGGGGGGAAAAGAGAGGGAGACAAACCATAAGAGACTCTTAACTATAGAGAACAAACTGAAGATTGATGGAGGGGAGGTGGGCAGGGGATGGGCTAAATGGATGATGGGTATTAAGGAGGGCACTTGTGATGAAGTTTGGATGTTATATGTAAGTGATGAATCACTAAATTCTACTCCTGAAGCCAATATTATATTATACCTTAACTAACTAGAATTTAAATAAAAACTTGAAAAAATGTAAAAATATATATATATATAAAATGAATTTTCAAATGAACAGTGTGTATGAGCAAGTATGTAAAATACTATATACTGTAAAAGTCTAGAAAACTATACTTCAAGTCACATTTTAAAAATTTCATTAAATTCAGCTGAGAGACCAAGTACAACATTCAAAACTGTAGCATGGCAATGGTAATTCCATAGCATGTAGAGCTACCAGACCTACAATCAGGGTTGTTACTGTAGCCAGCAGAAGTTTCACATTGATCTTCTCAGTGATTACAAGCCTGTCCAGCCCAAACAAAGCCTAGGACTTGTCTCTTGAACATTCTTGAAGTAAGATAGTGTATTAGTTTCTTAGGACTACTGTAACAAAGTACCACAATCTGGGTGGCTTAAAACAACACACATTTATTGTCTCACAGTTCTGTAGGCCAGATGTATGAAATCATGATGTTGGTAGGGCCATGCTCCCTTTGAAGCCTTTAGGGAAGGAGCTCTTCTATGACTATCTCCTAATTTCTTGTGGTCTCAGGTGTTCTTTGGTTTGTAGATGCATAACTTTTATCCTTTATCTTCACATGGCATCCTTCCTGTAGGTCTTCATATCATCTTCCCTCTGTGCATGTCTGTCTGTGTCCAAATTTTCCCTTTTTATGAGGACACCAGTCATATTTGATTAAGACTCATCCTAATGACCTCATTTTAACTTCTTACTTCTATAAAGGCCTTGTTTCAAGAAAAAAAAAAAAAGAAGGAGCAGCCCCTGTTTCTAAACAAGGTCACATTCTGAGGTACTAAGGATTAGGACTCTAACATATGCTTTTTGTTGGGGGGACACAATTTAACCTATATTAAATAAAAGCAGTTAAATAATATCAAATGAATTTTTATCACAAAATCATTTTTCTCATATACAAGTGAAACATTAAAATATACTAAATTCTTTTTAATTTTCTTGGCATGAGAACACGTCTTACTTTTATGAACATTTATGGGCAGTTGTTATCAGATTCATAGGAACTAATACATTATTACTTATTTGATGCCCATTAAAAATAAAATAAAATAAAATAAAAAGGGGCATTTTCCTCAAGCTATCTAATTACTTTCCACTGTCAAAAAGAAATAGAGCATTGAATTTATACTCCCAAAGCTAAATGTATGTGCATGAATGTAGCATTCTGATTCAAAATAGAGAATGTTTTTTCTTTGAAAAGTGGCTTTCAGATGCTTTTTATCCAAGTAGAATAAGAACAAAATAATATAGGAAATTGAAGTATATCTGAAATTATAAACTCTCAGAATTATAAAAATCCAAACCTTTAAGACTCTGGTCTGCTTAGAAAGTTGGATATATTAGAGAGTTTGGTATGTATTGAACACATATCTTTCAGAAGAACAATAGAATATTTCTGGATATTATGATACCAAATAGAAAAATTTTATCAAATATGTCAGTTCTTCAAGGGGCATTTTCCTCAAGCTATCAAATTATAACATCTGTCCTTTATCCAACTGGACTGACAAAACAATGTTTGACACATTTTAAAGAAATGTTTGAGACACATCATATCATGCTCTTCTAATTTCTTGTCTCAAAAGGATACTTTTCTAAATCTTCATTCCTAGAGGAAAAGACTGAATATCCTGTACATTATTATTGCTATACATATGGAACAATTGAAGAACTCCTTTAAAAGAACACTACAGTTACTTACTATTAATTTGAATATTTACCTTTTTACATCCACTTTTTTTATTAGTGACTTAAATGTTTTGGGAGTTTGGGTACTGCCATGAGAGATTACCCAAGGTAAAAGGAACCATGCATATGGAACAAACTACAACTGCCTTGACCTAATTGAGTTTCCTCAGTGATAGAGATGCAGTAAGACAAGCTCGATAAAGCTAGAGTCTGGATGAAATGGTTGTTACATGAGACTAGTTCAAATAGGACTAGCTCTTAGGAGATAAGACCTGCCTAAAAAAGAGATCTTTGTCATTAAAAGGTGGTAAGTTGGTGCCAGTTGCAAGATAATTATGTAGTTCATATGAACTGTACTCTGTACATACTTTTTCTCTATCAAAGATGACAAAATATATGAAAAATCATAAATGTTTGATCTTTTGTACATTAAAAATCCAGCTTGTGGTACACTTCAAAAGTATGAGTAATGTATGAATAGCATGCTTTAGAACAATAATTTTAGTAGTCAGGTGTGAGAATTGAAGCTGAAAATCTGCTAAGACTTCAGTGATACTAATGAGTGATTCAGAGGCCAGAAAGGCTCAAGGAAACCACAAGACTCCCCAGATGGAGAGACTGTCAGCATTCTATTCAAGAGTCAACTGATATATTAATAAAGGAAGATGATTGAGAAATGAGTTTTGTTTTGTTTATTGTCCTATATTGATATGTCCTCCAAAGTGTTTCCTAACTTGCCTTTTAAAGAACACATTAATTTTTTTTTAAGGAGGAATTCTATTTCAGTAGTGTACAAGTTCCCTGCTGGGTGAAGGTTTTCTCAGCCTGTCACTCTGACTTTATTCTAATCCAGTGTATGAAGGTATTTTGTAACATAAAAGAACAGAAATACATTAACCCCTACAATTTGTACATAAGTGGCTGATAGTACACAGTCTTGACTTCTAAACTGTAGAGACCTTAGTGCTAGCATATAAAGTGAGTCATATTTGAAAAGACCCTGGAGAAAATGATTCTAAGAACAGATTCTATGACCTTTATTATCAATTACTACCAAGATAGTTTTTATTTGTAAAATATGTTTCTTTATGTATTTTTCTTTCTTTCAAAATAATTTTTTATACTTAAAAAGATAATTTGTATACATATTAAAAATTCCAAAGCATAAAAAGTACAAAAAGAATATAAAAGGAGAATAAAAATATATACAGTGGTAAAAAAAAAAGAGCCTCTCTATCCTAACCCTCTTGTCTCTCAGTTCCTCTTCCCAGGGGCAGTCACCCTTAAAAGATTTTTGCTCTATGCATTTAAAAGAAGTTGTGTATATTTGTAAATATACACATATGTATATTTTTAAAAATGTTATACCAAAGGAAGCATAGTATATTCCTTCTTATGCATCTTGCTTTTTTCATTTAATATATATAATTTGAAAATTGTTCCACATTAAAAAAAATATAAAATTTGAAGTGTTTTACTTTATTAATGCAGGTCAACTTTCCACTGTCAAAAGGAAATAGAGCATTGAATTTATACTTCCAAAGCTAAATGTATGTGCATGAATGTAGCATTCTGATTCAAAATAGAGAGTGTTTTTTCTTTGAAAACTGGCTTTCAGATGCTTTTTATCCAAGCAGAATAATAACAAAATAATATAGGAAATTGAAGTATATCTGAAATCCTCAAAACTGAAACAACCTGATATCCTTCCTTACTCTGTGCCCTATATGTTATCAGAAAAAAAAAGCCATGACAAATAAATAAGCAGATAGTAAAGATTTAGTTTAAAAACAACAAGTTCCAGACTATTTTGAGGACAATAAAAATTCAGCCTTATGTTCTGAAAGAACTCTGAGCTAGAAATCATGAATTCCAATCTCAATTTTTCCAAGAATTAATCATGTCATTATGAGTAAAACATCTTACTTCTCTGGACCTCAAGGTTTTTTTTTCCACCTGCAAAATTAGTGGGGTGGATGATGATTAAGTTTATGATGACAATGATAATGAAATAATATGATAATAATAAATGTTTATTACCCACTTACTTTGTACTAGGCACTTTATAAACATTAGTTTATTTACTCCTCATAACAACCCAAAGAGACACATATTATCTCCATTTTTGAAAATGAGTAATCTGAGGCTCATAAAGATTGCATAGTCCCCCAAGATCACAGAGTAAGTGGTAGAATCAGTTAGAATCCCTGTTTTCTGGATCTGAAGCTTTAGGTACTGTTTTCCAATCTTTTAATTTGTGCTTGATTTTCATAAGCATAAGAATTTTGTCTGCCCCCACTGTGATTCTAATATGCTTCCTGATATTGAAAATCACTGCTTTATATTATTTTCCATTTTTATATCCATCTACATCTTCAGCATGATAGTATTATTATAAAGTTAGATGCTGAAGTGCTTGTTGAATCATCAAAGGGTAATTAATATTAATATTCATTATAGTTTTAGTGTTAAGTATAACTGGAATATTAATTTAATCAGAACATGCAATTCTCTGGCCAATTTAGGTAAGTATTTGGATGGTCACAGCCACCTGATCAAACAAAAATAGAATTCAATACAATTTCTCCCAATGAAATAATTTGAAAAAAAATAATATATCATATATTAAAACTACAAATCTTAGGGATTAAATTACCTTGTGAAAGAACACAATGAATTTTTAAAAATGCATTCATTGGGCTTTTCTCAATTAGTAATTTTTATTTTCACAGGCTATTTTGACATTTATGTGTGTTTTAGGAATGCTATCCACAGGTCCAGTGCCATCATCACATTGTCCAACAGCCCCAGATCATCCACTCTCCACACTGTCAGCAGTCCCATTCTAGCCAACAAATCCAAACCATCACAGGAAGTGAATCAATTTCTACAAACACTGGAAACGAACTGTGCCATGGGGAATCAAGCCCTATACATGATCAGGTAAGATCAATTGGCTGATTCCTTATAAAACTGAAAAAATAACACTCTTAAACCCTTCTCACACCACTGTATAGGCACCCACATTGAATTTTCAACAAAATATTGAGGTATTTGTGTTTTGTTTATGGCATTTTTAAAACAAAATTTTCTATTTCCTGTCAGAAGACAAAATAATTCAGGTCTATTAATGCATTAAATCTATGAGGGAAGTCATAAACTGACAATGAATACCTAATTTCTAGCTGATCCTCAGTTCTAAAAGGGTTCAATGGTTGTGCAACATTAAATATTTTCATGAGGCATGGTATTTAAATGGACAATGAATTGGAAAAGATATTAGCTAAGGATTAAAATGGTCACATTTCACAAACTGGCAATTACTTCCTATATGTATTCCATTAAAATATGCTATATTAATGCAAGTCAGAAAATGCATACATTTTATTGTATATTACATCAACAAAATAGAAACTAAAACTTGGTTGCTAAGGAGAAATCCCTTGAGATACAATCATCAGTGACTAACTTATATTCTGAAGACTGGAATTTTGGAAACAACTGTTATACAAGTGTTAAAGGAAAAAATATTTTCTTGTATCTTGGTAAAACTAACAGCAATAACTGAAACAGTGAGGAATCAATCATCATTTGTATTTTTTCAGGTCTTTTTTCCCAGTAAGGAATAACTTGCTCAAATTGACCTCTTTCATAAGCAGCTCTTACTGAAAGATAGAAGGAAAAGAATAACAAAAAATAAAGAAGGAGCCTGCACACATAAGAATTTTGATTGTTTTATAGTAAACATGCATGAGATTATTTCTAAGGACTGAAACTTTGAAATATGTACTTTGGCCATATTGGTAAAAAATAACCATAAAAGATTTAAAATCCATATTTTTTCACCCTAAAAAACTAAAATTATATTTTCTTTAAATTTCATGTATGGGAATATTGTCATCTGGATTACTCTAAAACATGGTACAGATGGTGTTGAACTTCTTACATTAAATGGATTGGTAATAATGATTAAAAATATTTTAAGTTAAATCATTTGAAATTGTCATTTTTGTAGGTCAATGTTGGTCAAATAGCAATGATTTCATACAGTTTAGTCTAAATCTTTGCTCCTGTTTCCTCATCATAAAATAGAGATTTATCACTCATAATTTACTTGCAAAAGTTTGCACAGCTAGCATGTGGAAAAGCCAAGACAGAGAGATGTGGGGAGTCCTTTATCAATAGTGTAAACATAAATAGAGCACTGGACTAAGAGCCTGCCAGAGGAGAGGTACTGGTGATATAACAGAAAGTGGGCCAGCTTCAGAGAAAGAAGAACTGGGTTCCAGTCCCAGGTTCTCTACCTTTCAAGCTGTGTATTTTTAATTAATACTAAATCTCTCAGAAACATCCTCATCCATAAAATTTAGGTACTAATGTCTACCTCACAGAGTTGATATAAAATCTAAATAAAAACATATGTTGAAAGTGCTTTATAAACTATAAAGTCTACAACATAAAAAAAATCCACAGAGAATATTTTCAGAGATTCTTAGAAGCTATTTCAAGTGTAAAACTTAAGCTAGAATAATAACAGTAAGAATGGAATGAAGGGCAATTAGAAATGGAAATAATATCACAGGATTAAGAATCTTGTCCAGTGGCAATGGTGATGCTATGATATTCTTTCACTAGCTTAGTACAACTAATAGTATATTTGACCGGACTAGATATTGTATATTTTGAAAATGGGAAGAGTTGAATAACTAATATGTTACTTTTTATTTTATATTTATGCTTCAGTTTGACATTCTGATGTAGCTTTGTTAAATATTGGAATGTTTTTGTATAGATTAAATTTTTGTGGGTTTTCTGCTGAAAACAGGATAGTGCCCTAGGAAGTGTAGAGCTAGTAATTCCACTTATATGGATTACATAGGATTCACTCCTGGTCAGACTGAGGATGGGGTAATCTGGTTGTGCAGATCCCATACATAAAAGAGGGAAGAAAATGAGCTCTCCCAACTAGACTCTTTGATATTATTTTTTTTAAGATTTTAGTTATTTATCTGAGAGAGAGAGAGAGAGAGAGATTGAGAGACCAAGTGAGAGGAGTGGCAGAGGGAAAAGCAGACTCCTGTGGGCCAGGGAGCCTGAGGAAAGACTCAATCCTAAGATTCTGGGATCATGACCTGAACCCAAGGCAGATGCTTAACCAACTGAGCATCTAAATACTGAGTATTTAAATACTCCTTGGTATTTAAATGTCTCTTCCACATGGGGGGAAAAGTCTCTTTAAAGAGCTATGGAGCAGATATAAGTCAGGCTCTCTTAAAACTAAAGGTTGGCCCATTTTTAGTTTATTTTTGGAGTTAAATTGTAATTTGGAGGTAGCATAATAAGGTTAAAACAAATAAACCTAACCAAAAAGGTAAAAGATCTGTACTCTGAAAAATTTAGAACAGTTATGAAATAACTTGAAGATGACACAAAAAAAGGAAAAACATTCTATGCGCATGGATTGGAAGAACAAATATTGTTAAAATATCTATACACTGCCAAAAGCAATCTACACATTTAATGCATTCCCTATCAAAATACCAACAGCATTTTTCACACAGCTAGAGCAACTAATCCTAAACGTTTTATGGAATCACAAAAGACTCTGAATAGGCAAAGCAATGAAAAAGAAAAGCAACACTGAAAGCATCACAATTTCGGACTTCAAACACTATTGCAAACTGTAATCATCAAGACAGTATGGTACTGGCACAAAAACACATAAATCAATGGAACAGAATAGAAAACCCAGAAATGAACCCACAACTGTATGGTCAACTAATCTTTGACAAAGCAGGGAAGAATATCCAATGGAAGAAAGACAGTATGTTCAACATATGGTGTTGGGAAACCTGGACAGCAACATGCAGAAGAATGAAACTGGACCACTTTCTTACACCATAAACAACAATAAATTCAAAATGGATGAAAGGCTTAACTGTGAGACAGGAAACCATCAAAACCCTAGAGGAGAACACAGGCAGCAACCTCTCTGACATCGGGCGAAGCAACTTCTTAGTAGACGCATCTCCTGAGGTAAGGGAAACAAAAACAAAAATTAACTATTGGGATTTCGTCAAGATGAAAAACTTCTGCACAGTGAAGGAAAGAATCAACAAACTAAAAGGCAACCTACAGAATGGGAGAAAATATTTGCAAGTGACATATCTGATAAAGGGTTAGTATCCAAAATCTATAAAGAACTGATATAACACAACACCCAAAAAACAAATAATCCAATTTAAAAAAATGGGCATAAGACATGAACAGACATTTTTCCAAAGACATCCAGTTGATTAAGAGACATGAAAAGATGCTCAACATCATTCATCATCAGGGAAATATAAATCAAAACCACAATGAAATACCACTTCACACCCGTCAGAACAGCTAAAATTAACAACACAGGAAACAACAGATGTTGGTGAGGATCTGGAGAAAGGGGAACCCTCTTACACTGTTGATGGGAATGCAAACTGCTGCAGCCACTCTAGAAAACAGTTTGGAGTTTCCTCTAAAGGTGAAAAATAGAGCTACCCTATGACCCAGCAATTGCACTGCTAGGTATTTACCTAAAGGATACCAAAATACTGATTTGAAGGGGCACATGCCCCCTGATGTCTATGACAGCATTATCAACAATAGCCAAATTATGGAAAGAGCTCAGACATCCATTGACTGATGGGTGGATAGGGGGGATGTGGTTTATATATACATATATATATTATATACATATATATAATATATATGAAGAATGAGATCTTGCCATTTTTGGTGACATGGATAGAACTAGAGTTTATTATCTTAGGCAAGGTAAGTCAAAGAAAGAAAAATGTGATATGATTTCACTCATTGTGGAATTTAAGAAACAAAACAGATGAACATATGGGAAGGGGTAAAAAGAGAGAGGGAGGCAAACCATAAAAGACTGTTAACTATAGAGAACAAACTGAGGGTTGCTGGAGGGGAGGTGGGTGGGGGATGGGCTAAGGGGATGATGGGTATAAAGAAGAGCACAAGTTTTGATGAACACTGGGTGTTATATGTAAGCTTTATATATATTAAGTTATATACTAAGTTCTACTCCTGAAACCAATACGCTATATGTATGCTATATGTTAACTAACTAGAATATAAATAAAAACTTAAAGTTAATTAATTAATTAAAATAAATTGAAGGGAAAAAAGCACAGTGCCCATTGTAGATTTTTAAATTGGGGTATAATTGACATATAACATTATATTTCAGGTGTGTAACATAACAATTTGATAGTTATATATATTGTGAAATAATCACTACAGTAAGTCTCATTAACATCTGTCACTTTCCATAGTTTGCTTAAATTCTTTCTAGCGATGAGAATTTTTAAGATCTATTCTCTTATCAACTTGCACATATGTAATATAGTATTAACTGTAGTCACCATGCTGTATATTACATCCCGTGACTCATTTATTTTATGATTGAAAGTCTGTACTTTTTGACCCTTTCACCTATTTCACTCACCTTCACCCCTACATCTCCACCAATCTCTTCACTCTATGAACTTGGCTTTTTGGGTTTTGTTATTTTAGATTCCATATATGAATGGGATCATATGGTATTTGCCTTACTCTGACTTACTTCAACCAGCATTTTGCCCTCAAGGTCCATCTGTGTTGTTGCAAATGCCAAGATGTCTTTCTCTTTTTATGGCTGAATAATGTGTCATTGTGTGTATGTACCACATCTTCCTTGTCCATTCATCCATCGGTGGACACTTAGCTTATTTCTGTATCTTTGTTATTGTAAGTAATACTGCAATAAACATGGAGGTGAATATGTAAAAAAAAAACAAAAACAAAACATAAGGTGAGGGGCACCTGGGTGGCACAGTCAATTAAGGGCGCCTGGGTGGCTCAGTTGGTTAAGCGACTGCCTTCGACTCAGGTCATGATCCTGGAGTCCCGGGATCGGGTCCCGCATTGGGCTCCCTGCTCAGCAGGGAGTCTGCTTCTCCCTCTGACCCTCTTCCCTCTCGTGCTCTCTATCTCTCATTCTCTCTCTCTCAAATAAATAAATAAAATCTTTAAAAAGAAAGAGCATAGACTTTCAGTTCAATTATTTCGGTTTATAAAAGCTGATTCTGCTGAGTTGCATGATCTTAGGTAACTGACCTAACTAGACTGAAGTAATTGACTTAACTGAACCTCAGTTTCCCCATCTATTGTGTTAAATAAATAAAATATGTAAAGTACTCTGCTTAGAGCCAAGTACATAGTAGATGCTCAAATAAATGTTCGATTCTGTGCCTTCTTTGTTTTCCAACCCCAGGCTCCAAATCCTTCAAAACATCAATAGAAGAAATTGGTTCCCATTGTGATGATATTTTTGTTTTTTAATTTTTTTACATTTTTAAGATGATTTTTGTTTGTTTCAAGTTTTTATTTAAATTCAGATAGTTAACATATAGTGTAGTATTAGTTTCAGGAGTAGAATTTCGTGATTCATCACTTACATATAACACCCAGTGCTCATGTAATGATATTTTTAAATGAAACTAAATCATCTTTAAAATTCTTTCCACCAAGCAAAAGTCATTAAAATATTTTTAAAAATCAAGTATCCGAAAACCTGGCTTCAAAATATTTTTATAAAACTAATTTAGGTATGTTTTCCATGAAACATCATCATTTCGGCTTCAAATTCAAAACATCAGCAATTACATTTTTTTTTTTTTTTTGGCAATCACATTTCCTTCCCTGGGGACATTAAGAATAATGCATTGTGGTCATTTCCCTGACATTAGCAAGAAACAGATACATATGCTAATGACAAGGAAAAGCTCAGCTGAACTCATTTTACAAGTTGTCATACAGGTGGTGTTTATAAGAAAAACTAAACTATGTATGTTATATGTGCAACTCTTTTCCACTTGGCTTGAAGCTGCCAAGAAATCTTTTTGAGTCATGGGAAGTTGTAAAAGCAATAGTCCTGTTCACTTGGATAGTGTTATTGCAAATGAAAATACTCCAACTTGTGATGCTTTTCTCTCATCATTTGAAAATTAAATTTTTGTCAACATCAAGACAGCACAGATCTTAGTGTCAGGTGCTTTTTCTGGCAAGTATACAGGAAACTTACTACAAATTTTATTTAACATAAGTCATTCACTAATGATGGGATCTCTGGTCTGGTTCGCTTAATAAACTCAGCAGTTCTGTCTGCTTCCTCTCTCATTAAAATGTGGTTAAAGTACCTCTTCATATTTCTTGCCTTCTTCATCCCCATTGTTGAAAATGAGGAATTATTTTGTGCAAACCTCTATCCCATGCTTATCCCTTCCAAAAATTTAATCCATATCTGTTCTGGGTCCATCTTTTCCAAACTCCACCCTTATCTGTCTCCTGCTACTTCCTGCACTGGTGTCTTTTTAAACTCTGTTTTGTGGCAAACAAGAATTGTTACTTTCAAAAAACAGTTTTTATTCTTTTAAATCAAAGTAATGCATGTATATAGCTTAAACATTCAAATAGTACTAAAAGGCATATTTTAGTAATTCATTATCCCAATCCTTTTCATGCACATCCATTCCCCAGAAGCACCTATTTTCAACTCAGCTTTTTCTTCTGGAATTTACCTCCATACAGCTAAATAGTATGCAAATTCTTATGCTATTTCTTGATGTATCAATGTTGAATATTATCTGTTGATAATTCCAAGTACATAAGGTTTTAGTTCTATGAATCTCCCATCCATCTGTTTCCATCCCTTCCATCATCCCAATATAGTTAAATCCCCATTTTTTGGCTAAACCAGTATTCAGTGTTTATATTATTAATGCTATGAAAATATTATTTACTGCTGAACCAATTTGTGTACTATTTTGTTTCTTTTATTAATACAACTATTTTTTTGCTGGTGTTAATAATTCCCTAATTTTTTCATTTTTGTTTTGTTTTTTATATATCCATTGCTAATTCTTTTCTCAACACAATTTTATACACTCAGATGGTTTTGCTTTTGTTTTTGTTTTTGTTTTTGTTTTTGATCAACCATCTCCTCTCTCTAAAACCCTGCAAACCACATATAGCATGTTTTGGCTTGAATTGTCACTATCTATTGACCTAGTTACTCTCCCCATATTTTGACTGTTTCATTGGTAGGTTTACAATCTTCTCTCCACTTCCCACTGACTTCTGCCCTGGACTCATCTAAGAGAACTTCATCATTCATATCAGTGATATTCCCCACACTCTGTCCTCATGGTTCTTTATCATCCTCAATTCCTTCGTTTCCACTACATCTTCAGCCCTCACAGACTTTGGCTACTTCTTGAACCTCATCACTTGAAACTGTTTAATGTCTGTTTTTCTTATCATCACTTTCTTACTTAATCTCCTACTCCTTCATTTCTACTGAACTTCACCCTCATCAAGCTCTTCAGCCCTCAGTTCCAAGCCAGGCTGGACTCCACTGTTATCCAATTTAACAATGCTTTTGCTAGAAACCCTTAAAATTTGTGTTGTTTTCTCTGATTACTGTCGTCATTTTGCTAATCCCTTACTTTGGGTAGGCTACCATTCACTTTCTCTGCCCCTAGATTTTGACTTCTTTGTGAGCTAGAGAAAGTCCCACAAGCTAGGCCAATTTAGTCTAGAAAAGATTGTCTCTATCTTGTTGGACCCCCTCTGTAGCTAGACATTCCTTTTAATTCGTTCTAATTGGCTTACTACCACAGTCATCAATATCTAATTCTTATCTTTCCTTCCCTCCTCATATTCTGGGTTCCACTGACGTTTTCTCCCTCTCTGTGGGTGGTTTTACCTTCTACTGAGAATGGCCAGTGAAACTTAAATTTTATTGTGTACCAGAATCAATTGGAGGGCTTGTTTAAATAACAATTGTTGGGTCTGGATTATTTGCATTTCCAAGTTCCCTAATTGTCCTAATAGTATTGGTCCAGGGACCACAATTAGAGTTCACTATGAAAACTCCTTCAATGCCCCACTTCACTGAAAATTTTCTCTGCATTTTCAGCAAACTTCTGATTCTTTTGATTTTCAAGAATTAAGAATTTAACCTTGTTTTTAAAGTGACTCCCTTAAGTAACCCTACTATTCTGCTGACTTATATTTTCATTCCCTTCAACCTGCAAAATTCCTGAAGGAGGAAAGCATGCTCACTATGGCCATTTTCTCAGTACCCACACATTCCTTAACACTTTGAAAAACAGATTCTAGTTTCAACATACTCCTAAAATTGCTTTTATTGACCTCCATGTTGCAAATTCCATTTCCTTTTCTTTGTTCTTATCTTATTCCAGTTCTACAACATGTGACATTGTTGATCCATTCTATTCTTAATATTTTTTTCCTCCCATTATACTGTATTGCTGCTTCTAATGCTTGTTCTTAGGCTCCTCTTCATTCTTTCATCAAGTGATCTTCCCCAAGGACCCATCCATGGTTTCCTTCTCCTTTCTCTATCCCCTCTCCCTTGACTATAGGATATAAAATCTTAACTTCTGCAACATTTATATGGATACCTGCACATGATTATCTTTACATGGACAATTCCCAAAACTTTCTTCCTCAGCTTTAATTCATCATTTTAATGGACTAGTTGACATTTCTACTTGGTTATTCCACAGTCACCTCCAAATGACTCCATAAGAGTTTTTCATTCTATGTCCCCTATTTATATTATTATTTCCACTACTCTAATCACAAGGGTTAGAATTTAACGTTATTTTTACTTTCCGTCTCCTTTGCCACTCCAAACCTAATCAGTTGTCATAGTCTGAAGATTCTTCCTATGTATAACCTCCCTCATATAGCTGAAAGTTAGGTTTCCTTCTTATATCTCCCTTAGTATTTGATCTGTGACTCTTTTTATAGCCCTTACTAATTGGTCAATCTATTCCCTACATTAAAGTTGTTTAGGTACATATCTTAGCTCTTCTAAAAGACCATAAAGCCTTTGAAATAGAAGATAGTATCTTATGGATATTTTCCAGTAGCACTTAAAAGTGTAACTTAAGACAGTGCTTAGTAAATTTTCAATAAACATGTGCTAAATGAATGAAAAGAATAATGCCACTGAGATCTTTTAAGTCCTGCATGTGGCTTGGGGGTATAGATTTTAGCCTTTGGTTTAAGAAAGGAAAGTTAGAATATAAGATAAATTACATTAAAAGAGTTACTGCGTATGTGTAATAAGTTCCTCCAATGGCTTACCTTACATAAAGATGTGGTTCCATTTCTTGAATAAATTATATACTAAAGAATGTCAGGATATAGAAATGACAGAGAAATGGAAAGGAGAAAAAGATAGCAACAAAGATGTTACTGAGAATTTATGTATTAAAAATACACATTCATTTAAAATTAATTTCTTTGGTATATATCCTACTTCATTACAAAAAGGGAAAAAAAGAATTTCAAGTAGCTTAAGAGAAAAATAAGAGGTAATATAATAGAAAAAGATGTCAGGGACAGTGTAAATATAATGGAGCAATACAACCAGAAGGAAAAGAGAGTACAGAGACATGCAGGCCACAGAGTTCTATGTCATTAGTAAAATTGGGCGGAAAACATCACTCTGAGCTTCCTTGAAACAATAGGGAAAAAAAGAGGGGCGGGGAAACCTGATTAGTGACAAAGTTTCCATTGTCTGTGACAAAAAGCTTCATGAATTCTTGATAGTCACTTGTATTATAGGAAAATATTAAACATTTTATTTTTTAGTCAGAAAGAATAATGTAAGCTTTCACAAAATGTTATAAATTCAATCACCTGTATTCATTATAAAATGATAATCCAAACCACCTACTTTTTTTTCACTTTGTTGGGAGTGAAGAAATCATCTTATTTTATAAAATAATGTCAAAATGTACACACACACACCAAAAAGGAGCAAGGACAACCTTGATTAGGTTTCACTAAAGTCCATGTTCAGTGTGCTTTGTTAAAGCACCTCTTCCAGCTACTGCTTTTCCATCTATCATCCTTAATATTTAGCACCAATTTCATCCTTTATTACAAACAACTTTCTTACTATTTACTTGCAACAAGGGTTTACATAGCATCTACTATATTCAGGTACTATGCTAGATGGTGGAATTAAAAAAAGATATAAAGACAGTGTCTCTACTCTCAGGCAGCTTGAGAGTTTTGTAGAAAATTTACAAGTGTCTTCTACTTCTATTGCTATTCCAATAGCCAATTGTCCATTTGCCTTAAGTTAAATAAAACCATTAATTTGTATGATGGTTTGGCAATTTGCCAAAAAATGTGATCTCTCCAGTGATTTTATAAAATAGGTACTAAATTACCTATATTTTACAGTTGAAGTTGAGGTAAGCAATATACTTAACCTCCAACTTTGAAGTGGGAGCTCTAATTTTGGCTTCAATTTCCATTCTTTCTCATCGCAACATTTTGCTGCCTGTGTTTACTCACACAGAAAATTAAATTAGGCTTTTATTTCAAGTACAGAACTGCTGTTATGAGTAAAGTCTTCATTTAGAACTGTGATTGTTGTATAATACATTCAATTCAGTGTTAACATTTATTGAAAACTCTATAATGCAAATTTCCTTATTAAAATATCTATGGAGATTAAAATAGAAGTGAGTATTTTCAGAACCTAAAATTTTGACACTTTTTATCCTTCTAGTGTTTCTTCTTGTGGTCCAACATAGGAAGAGACCAATTATGTTTTTTACCTTATTAGCTAAATGATGTACCTAAAATACTTTTAATTTCACCAGGATTAACTATGGCTTCAATTAGTCTGACAGCTATTAAATGTCCCAAGTCAAAGAAAAATTAATGAAGCAGTAACATTATTTATCTATAAATGTCATTATATCATTATGAGCTTTGCAGGATAATAATCTATACATTGCAACCTTTATTCATATTGACGTTTTCCATTATCATGTAGCAAAAAGTTACTACTCAGTAAGGTCTAAACACAGCAGATCTTGTTACTTAAGGTGTTCATGACCTTTTGGAGGGTTAGACACTTATGCATAACCACTTTTATATAACATGACATTTAAAGCACTTTATAATCTGCTAAGCAACCCTTCTAAATAAGTGAAAAATGTACACACTTAAGCCAGTTACCCATTGGAAATAAATTTAATTAAGCCAGTACCCTGTACTACTGCATTGTGATTTATGCCTTGATCACAAACTATCCCTACTTCTGAGCAGCATTCTCACAAATGTGTGTCATTGAGCTTGAGAGGCACCAGGCAAGAAAATATAGATGGCTCGGCTGAAATCCATTATATGTCTACTATCTGCAGGGGCTCTATAATCACTACCACTGAACTTTGTAAATATGGTCAAAAGTATCATTTTTGAAAATCAAAATTTATATAATGTAGATGCTAGCAAGAAAATTCCACTCCTGGAATATCATAGACTATAAATAATAAACAAAACCCCAAACTGGAACCAGGACAAAAAATTCCAAGGCAGGAGTAAGGTGAGGCCCATGGTTTCCCCTTATAAGGTACTTTCTTTCTACAGATTTTCTGAAAAATAAACACTAAGTTGCCTCTGGTTTCACTCCTAACTATTGTTGCCTTGCCTTGGATTTGTGCAGAAATTCTAATCAAAGGTTTTTTTTTTTTTTTACATGAAATCAGACACAAAAAGTTAGACTGCCCGCCATTACTGTAGTCAAATAATGATCTGATTGAAGGTACTTGATTGATGTATGCTAAAGAATCTTTAATGATTTTTGCAATTTTTTGGAGAAATATCACATGTTGTATACATGTGGGATACAACTGGGAACAACTATTCTTCAGCATAGCTTGTATTCCTGCCCCGTTTATATGTGAAAAACTAAAGCTATTATCTAAGATTGACATTTAAGACAGCTCTCATTCATCAGGCAGATGAGTAGTTATGGGTATACTTTTATCTCAAGTATCCTATCAATTCAATATTTGTCACAGAGAAAACCTCCATCCATTAGAACTACCATTATTCCCACCCAAAATATTCATGTTTTCTTTGGAGGCTCCTTATCTTGGCCTTTTCAAAGCAATGAGAACATAGATTTGAGCCAACTCTAAAAGATATGTCACAACATACATTAAAACAGTTCCAATAATGCTGAGGAGCTCCGAGGACCTGAGATTTAGTAATAGAAAATATTTCTAACTAACACATCACAGTTTATGGTTTGGAAATTTCAACTTATTGTTAAGCATAGTCCTGTAAAAGACTTAATAGTATATGAGAATCTGACTTCCGTCTGTCCTCTCCCTCCAAATTTTGAAACCAACTGGGTTTTGGTTTTTATTGAGTATTACTCAAATGTTAATGTAAACTGTGGACTGTACAAAACTGAGAAGAAATATACACACAAAGGAGTGATATTTTGCTTCCTGCTTTTCCATCTTGACATATTTTTTGCCAAAAAACCCCTTCTTCAAGTCTAATACTCTTACCTTTTCTCTAGCTGATTAAAATTTATTACCAAAATTCAGACATATTTTGCATAGTTTCACACTAATAAAATCAAATTCTTACTGTTTCAAATCCTAGCCTAACTAAACTCCAAAATAATGCAGTTAGGGAGAGTGTAATTCCAAAGTAGCTCAAAGACAAATATAAAGGTCATCTGCGGAGGCAATATTATGTAGTGGTTTTAAGAAAGCATTACCTCATTTAATATTTATGTAGAATTTATAGCACAGTGTCTGGCACATAGTAAAGACTTAATAAATGTTAGTTATTATTATTTCTCAAAATAAAATCACTTTCCCTTGTAACTTTTAGCACCTCTTTATAGTTATAAACACAGATAAAATGTTGATATGAATCATTCCTTACCCTGGACTCTGTGATTCTTTATTTGGGTGCCTAAATCCACCACCTAGAAATCACATGATCCAAAGTTTTACTAATGGCACTCAAGATTCATGTAGGCAAAGAATTATGTACCTAAAAGGTCTACTAGTGTGTGATGCAATGACAGAAGAATATTTGTGCAAAAATAAGAAAGATATATTTTAAGACAGTTTGAAATCATGAAATTACTCTCTCAAATGAATCACATTGGAAGGAAAAATGATTTTCACAGCATTATATTTCACCGGGGATTATAAGAAGTTAAGAGACAAATATGCAAAATACTAAACATATCAAATTAGTTGTTTGAAGATTCTAATGGGAGCTCAGCACTTGAATTTATTGGCTAACAAAATGCCCTCTTGTACTTGGGAAAGTTACAGTTTTGGAAGGGACATACATAGAGAGGTGAGGCAGGAAGGGGTTATCTATCCAGTCAGCAACAGCAATGAAATAACCTTAAGATCATAGAATGACACTGACATGACAGCTAGATTTTCCCCATATCCAGTTAACCTTGAGTTTTAAAATCATATCGGAAACCATGTTTTTAAGCCACTCCCAGTTTGGTAAATATATAGATGCTTCATACAAGAGAAATGCATGTGTAAAACTTGAAATCAAATGTATTCTTTTTTTTAAGATTTTATTTATTTGACTGAGAGAGACACAGCGAGAGAGGGAACACAAGCAGGGGGAGTGGGAGAGGGAGAAGCAGGCTCCCCGCGGAGCAGGGAGCCCGACGTGGGGCTCGATTCCAGGACCCTGGGATCATGACCTGAGCCGAAGGCAGGCGCTTAACTACTGAGCCACCCAGGTGCCCTCAAATGTATTCTTTTGATTATTTTGAATAAACAGTTGCTTAATTTTGATCTTCATTTCCTGAGAGGGGTCTACCACTAAGGAGCTGACTGCCAAGATCTAGAAATCTAGGTAAAACTCAAATGTCAGTCTCTAGCTCTGCAAGGAATTCAGTTTAGTTGCTGCACTAAGACTTAACCTACATTTAGGAAGAGAATGTAAGGGATCACCATGGCATTCTTGAGGAAGTGCTATCTATGCTCTTTTTGGCTTTAACCATTCTTGGTCAGCTTGTTTGAGAAACCTGTAAAAAAAAATCTTTCCAGAATCAGCTAGCATTTAGGATCACCTCTAACCAGGTAGGTAGATGACTTCTTTCAAATCAACAAGTATTTACTGAGCAATTAACTAATAGAGTTTTCAACCAATATTGTGCTAAACACTATGGGATATATCAAAAAGTATGACTCAGAGTGACAGGAGCTCAGCGACGGTTACCCCTCAGGCGCATAAAGGGCTGTCGGGAAGCTGGTGGGCCGCCGGCTCAGGGGCCTTCACTGTCTGAGCTGTGGTTTCTGACTCTGGGATCCTGGTTCTCAGAACTTGTATATTTAAAGTATCCCGAAATGAAAAGAAAGGTAGTGAATGCTGGCAAGCTGAGATTAAGTCTTAATGAGGAAGCCTACATTTTATTTTATTTTATTTTTTAATTATGTTATGTTAATCACCATACATTACATCATTAGTTTTTGATGTAGCATTCCATGATTCATTGTTTGCGTATAACATCCAGTGCTCCATGCAGCTTACATTGTAAAGGAAGATTATGAAAGATAATGAAAGCTAAGGTTGCTAGGTTCGAGAACAAGAAAGGGATATTGCTTTGCAGATAAGAGAAGATATAAAACAGAGGAGAAATCAGCAATTAACTGTTTGGCAGAGGAACTAAGGACAGAATGGAAAGAATCACAAACTCAGAAAATAAAGAATTTGGAAAAACTGTATTTGGCAGGTTTAAGAAGGGTGGGAGAAGGACACCAACAGACCAAAGAAAATGAACCTGATTTGAATGCTCTGGCACGGCAGACAGCAGAAAGAAGAAGAAAAGCAGAAATGAGGCATAGAGTCTCTGAAATTACAGAAAAATTAAAAAGAAGAACTAATTATAAAAAAAAGTGGCATATAACAGCTCAAAAGGAAGCACTGCTTGTGGGAAAAGAGAGATCTGCCAAAATTACAAGTCTACCACCACCACCTCCAGCTCTTTTTGAGAACCTTGATCCAAAGAGAACTTGTTTTTCTTTATTATTATGTTATGTTAATCACCATACATTACATCATTAGTTTTTGATGTAGTGTTCCATGATTCATTGTTTGCGTATAACACCCAGTGCTCCATGCAGAACGTGCCCTTTTTTTTTTTTTAAGATTTTATTTATTTATTCATGAGAGACAGAGGAGGAGAGAGAGAGAGGGAGAGAGAGAGAGAGAAGCAGAGGGAGAAGCAGGCTCCCAAGGAGCAGGGAACCCGATGCGGGACTCGATCCCAGGACCCTGGGATCATGACCTGAGCCGAAGGCAGGCACTTAACCATCTGAGCCACCCAGGCACCCAGAACATGCCCTTTTTAATACCCATCACCAGGCTAACCCATCCTCCCACTCCCCTCCCCTCTAGAACCCTCAGTTTGTTTCTCAGAGTCCATCGTCTCTCATGGTTCAACTCCCCCTCCGATTTCCCCCCTTCATTCTTCCCTTCCTGCTATCTTCTTTTTTTTTTAAACATATAATATATTATTTGTTTCAGAGTTACAGATCTGTGATTCAACAGTCTTGCACAATTCACAGTGCTCCCCATAGCACATACACTCCCCAATGTCTATCACCCAGCCGCCCATGCCTCCCACCCCCGCCACTCCAGCAACCCTCAGTTTGTTTCCTGAGATTAAGAATTCCTCATATCACTTAGGTCATATGATACATGTCTTTCTCTGATTGACTTATTTCGCTCAGCATAACATGCTCCAGTTCCATCCACGTCGTTGCAAATAGCAAGATTTCATTCCTTTTCATGGCTGCATAATATTCCACTGTGTATATATACCACATCTTCTTTATCCATTTGTCTGTCGATGGACATCTTGGCTCTTTCCATAGTTTGGTTATTGTGGACATTGCTGCTATAAACATCGGGGTGCATGTACCCCTTCGGATCCCTACATTTGTATCTTTGGTGTAAATAACTTCTAATGTGAAAACGAGTAGTTCCGCCTACCATCATCTATACACTTTTGTGAGGAGAGATGAGCACAAAGCAGGAGATAGACTTACTGTCGTTCACAATCCTCACTTTATTTCTCTGTTCATTGAAGTGAGTTATATCTATGCATGTTCTTTGTGAAAAATTTGGAACTATACACATAAGCATAAACTATAGACCAATGGAATAGAATAGAGAGCCCAGATATGGACCCTCAACTCTATGGTTAAATAATCTTCAACAAAGCAGGAAAAAATATGCAATGAAAAAAAGGCAGTCTCTTCAATAATTGGTGCTGGGAAAATTGGACAGCTATATACAGAAGAATGAAACTCGACCATTCTCTAACACCATACACAAAGATAAACTCAGAATGGTTGAAAGACCTCAATGTGAGTCAGGAACCCATCAAAATCCTAGAGGGGAACATACGCAGTAACCTCTTTGACATTGGCCACAGCAACTTCTTTCAAGATACATCACCATAGGCTAGTGAAACAAAAGCAAAAATAAACTTTTGGGACTTCATCAAGATAAAAAGCTTCTGCACAGCAAAGGAAAGAGTCAACAAAACAAAGAGGCAACCCACAGAATGGGAGAAGATATTTGCAAATGACACTACAGACAAAGCACTGATTTCCAAGATCAAAAAAGAACTTCTCAAACTCAACATCTAAAAAACAAATAATCAAGTCAAAGAATGGGCAGAAGATATGAACAGACACTTCTCCAAAGAAGACATACAAATGGTTAACAGACACATGAAAAAAATGTTCATCATCATTAGCCATCAGGGAAATTCAAATCAAAACCACATTAAGATACCACCTTATACCAGTTAGAATGGCAAAAATTGACAAGGCAAGAAACAACAAATGTTGGAGAGGTTGTGGAGAAAGGGGAACCCTCTCACACTGTTGGTGAGAATGCAAGTTGGTACAGCCACTTTGGAAAACAGTGTGGAGGTTCCTCAAAAAATTAAAAATAGAGCTACCCTATGACCCAGCAATTGCACTACTGGGTGAGTATTTACCCTAAAGATACAGATGTAGTGCAAAGAAGGGTCATATGCACCCCAATGTTCCTAGCAGCAATGTCTGCAATAGCCAAACCGTGGAAAGAGCCGAGATGCCCTTCAACAGATGAATGGATAAAGAAGATGTGGTCCATATATACAATGGAATATAACTCAGCCATCAGAAAGTTTGAATACCCAACTTTTACATCAACATGGATGGGACTGGAAGAGATTATGCTAAGTGAAATAAGTCAAGCAGAGAAAGTTAATTGTCATATGGTTTCACTTATTTGTCGAACATAAGGAATAGCATGGAGGACATTAGGAGAAGGAAGGGAAAAATGAAGGGGGGAATGGGAGGGGGAGATGAACCATGAGAGACTATGGACTCCAAGAAACAAACTGAGGGTTTTAGAGGGGAGGGGGGAGGGGGGACGGGTTAGCCCGGTGATGGGTATTAACGAGGGCACGTACTGCATGGAGCACTGGGAGTTATATTAAAACAATGAATCGTGGATCACTACATCAAAAACTAATGAAAACTGAGGATTCTAGAGGGGAGGGGGTGGGGGGATGGGTTAGCCTGGTGATGGGTATTAAAGAGGGCACGTACTGAATGGAGCACTGGGTGTTATATGCAAACAGTGAATCATGGAACACTACATCAAAAACTAATGATGTAATGTATGGTGATTAACATAACATAATAAAAAACTAATGATGTATGGTGACTAACATAACATAATAAAATAAAATTAAGTTAAAAAAATAAACTATAGGAAAACAACACAATCCCATCACCAAAAAGTAATGTGATTAATTTATTAATGAAGTCATTATAACTTTTATATATAAACATATGCACACACTTTTCAAAACATAATTTTTTATAGGCACTAAATATTTCATCATAGATTTAACCATTGTTCTTTTGTTCATTTATTTTTGCTTCTGTAAATAATGCAAACATAATAATCTTGTACATTTTTGTCTACAACTCTGAGGTATGTGTAGAGTAGACTCCTAGAAATTACTGGTTCCAAACTATATAACATTTGATACAGATACTCGATATGGACCATTAAATTGCCTTTAAAAAATATCGGCATCATACGAGAATGGCCATCTTATCATATCCTTATCCATTTCCTTGTATGGATTATTATGATTTAGAAATTATTGCCAGTCTCATCAGTGATAAATGTTAATCCTTGTTATTAAAATTGCTATTTATTTGTAATTTGATTTTAATTTCTTTTCATATTGGATATATTTGGCTACTAGGAAAACAAACTTTCTCCATATAGCTTTCCTGTAGAGTTTAGAATGCAGCTAATACACATTTTGGTTAACTGCTTAATGGCAGTTGTTAAAGTCACTATTCAGTCAAGATCTAAGATGAGTATTCTCATCATAGAACTAACTTCTAAGAAATAAGAATAAATCTTCATTTGTTTAAAATCATAAGTTATTATTACACCTTCAAAATTATTATAACATAGAAACAATAACTTCAGTCTGAGCCTAAGTTGCTTTTGTGGTTACTACACTACATTTTGCAGTACTAGATAGATGTTCTCTCTCAAGTAAGACTGATGAAGAAAAACATGTTTTTACCTAGCTGTAGTATAGGGTACCACTGATGGTCTTACAGTAAGTTATTAAACTTTTCTCTTTGATAGTAACTGAAAGAGCACTCTCCTCTTGAGTTTCTGGATTGAAGATTGGATCAGTAGTTAAAATTTATAAAAACAGTCCCACAAACTAAAACATTCTGATATTTTCTTTATTTGCTATTTTATACTATCACTTAAGAAAAATCTGTCACTTTTTAAACCTTGGATTTAAAATGTGACGGTGGAGCAATGTGTTTGGTTTTCCAGACAACAAAATTACCCCTGAATTTTCATCTGCTTCTAAGCTTATATCACATGCACAATAATTTAGCATCTTTTCTGGAGTAGAACGATAGGATCTTTACAGCAGGTATCATGTAAAAAATACTTGCACTCTTGGCATACATGGTGATTTCTTTAGCAGCTTTCTGCAAATAAACTATTTTCGTGTGTTCAGTCAGCCTTTTTAACATGTTTGAGTGCTATCATGTTTTGCTTGAATATCCTGATAAAATAGTTCTAAAATCTCTTATATGCCATAAAATTTGTCTTTGGTTGAAGGATGATCAGCCAGCCTACTATGTTCCCACTTAGAGCCAGTTATTCTCTAAATTATGTTTAGCTACATTTACTTTCCATACACACAACTAATAGAACATGTTTGCAATTTCTGACTTAATCATGGCCTTCATTGTGTTTGTTCCCTTGTCAATGACAGTTCTATAGCACTTGTTAAAAATGGGCTTTTTGTCCTAGTATTTTTCCAATCAGATACACTGTATTGTTTGCTGTGAGACCCAGCAAAGTACACAAGTAAATCAGAAACCGTTAAATTCATCAATTTACTCTACTGTCATACTTAAAAATATTTCTGTCCAAATGTCTGATGTACAAGATGCAGAAGTAACATATTTAATAATATCACTTACTGTTCTGTGCCCTGCAGATTATAATTCATGGAAAAGGTTTTTAGAAACATGTTTTCTAAAAAGAATTTTTGCTTGGGATTCACAGTTTTTGCAAATTTCATATACCCTCTGAGTTCAACTACTAAAAATGTAATCTAACAATTATTTCAACCAGAATTTTGTCTCAATTTTTAGTGTCATTAACACAAATCTAAAAGGAATTCTTTCCTAAAGAATTCTTGTAAAATCTTGTTTAGAAGTTTGGGCAGTCAGGGGCGCCTGGGTGGCTCAGTTGGTTAAGCAACTGCCTTCGGCTCAGGTCATGATCCTGGAGTCCCGGGATCGAGTCCCACATCGGGCTCCCTGCTCGGCAGGGAGTCTGCTTCTCCCTCTGACCCTCTTCCCTCTTGTGCTCTCTAACTCTCATTCTATCTCTCTCAAATAAATAAATAAAATCTTGAGAAAAAAAAAGAAGTTTGGGCAGTCACTCTAACCCTTTATTTTCTTCATATTCTCTATATACCTCATTATGTTTGGGCTAAATATGTTTATTGTGAATGTTGTATATTTTGAGTTTTTCATTCCCTTAAAATTTTGGTTTAGCAAACTTGACATTCTGCTATTAATTCACCCTCAGATGATGTGACAAATTTCCAAACAACTTTTTTCTTAAAAATTTCATGGCCTAAATGGAATGAAATATTGTTCCTGAAAGTTATTTCATTTAATTTTATGCATTTTCATTCCCTAAATAAATGTTTTGGAGACTAAAAAAGTATAACTCATTATATTTAAAAGATAGATTTATCTATCTATCTATCTATCTATCTATCTATCTATCTATTTATTTATTTATTTATTTTAGAGAGCGAGATTGGGGGAGGGGAAAAGGGAGAGGGAAAGAATCTTAAGCAGACTCTGTACTGAGCATGGAGCCCGATGACGGGGCTCCATCTCATGACCCTGAGATCATGACTTGAGCCAAAACTGAGAGTCAAATGCTTAATTGACCGAGCCACACAGTGCCCCTCATTCTTTACTCTAGAGTTTATTTCTTCAGGGAAGGGAGAGGATTCTGAGAGAACAAGATTTACACATGTAAAATAATATGAAAACAGTTTAATATAATGGAGCACAGAAAGCTAAGTTGAATTAGCTTGTTGGCTGGTGTACTTTCAGTTTTCATGGTGGTATTAAATCTTGAGATGGTGTTCAAAGTGTGGGCAAGATTTGGATACACAACAAGAGGGAGAGAGAGTATTCCAAGGAGTGAAAAATGTGAGTAAAGACTAGAGACAGGAATAACATGATGTCTGCCCTGAACAGTGAAATCCACTGTGGTTGGAACAGAGAAAATGTTGGGAAATAGAAAGTGCTGCTATGTGTTAACATTTGAATGTTTTATATTGAATATACACAAGTTAGTAATTTATGACATGTAAACACATTATGTGATGAAATTGAGTTTACCAGGTTATCTACTTATGCCTTTATATAGGAGACTTTACTCTCTTTAGGAGGCAGTCATTATTTATCTAAGAAACCAACTTCAAAGGGTACATGGACAAGATAACATTGTGGTGTATTCATCAAAACTTTCAAAAATGTGAAATATATATATATCTTAATGAAAACATGAAGATACTATACTGTACTTTTAATATGGCATTTTCTATTTATCTGTATTTTTTAAAGATTTATTTATTTTAGAGAGAGAGAGTGAGCATGAGTGGGAGGGCAAAATGGAGAAGGAGAGAGAATCTCAAGCAGACTCTGCCCCAAGGGTGGAGCCCAACATGGGGCTTGATCTCATGACCCTGAGATCATGACCTGAGCTGAAACCAAGAGATAGACACTTAAATGACTATGCCACCCAGGCACCCCAATTTATCTGTATTTTATAAATGACTTACCATATCACAGACGTGGTTATGAAAACTCATCTTTGCTTACTTTGCAATATTTGCAAATCTTCCATTTGCCTTAGCATGCATGATTTTTAGGGTCTGCATTCAGAGGACAAGTTGAAAAGGAAGTATTAGTGGTCAAATATGAAGTCTATTTATCATATATATGCTTATGAATAAATGCATTTATAGGACACCTTTGGTCCCACATGCAATATCAAAGGTAGTATGGAATGCAATATAAGTTATTAACCTCCAGTTAGTGTTTGGAGATGAAAGACAAGGTGATCGACATTTTTGAAAAGATTGGTACCAAGTTATATGAAGCCAATAGAATATGTCTTATTTAGGACACTATTCATAGTAATTTGTATTTAGGATTTCAAATGTTTTTGAAGTCTATGAATTTTCTACATTTGGCCCTTAGCTTCTCTTTCCCATGTCAGATTGACTAGATATTCAGTCCAAATAATAACTGGAGGGAATATAAGAAGAAATACATAAAAACATATTGAATTGAGAAGGTTAATTTAATCTAACTTTAATATATGTTAATAAATTACACTGCCTTCCACTGAGAAGAGGCAAGTCCAAATAAAATTAATTCTTTAATGTCAGTATAATTCAAATAATTAACATATTCTTTTCCAACAGGGAACAGAAGAGTAAGCCATGTGGTGATAATGGGCAATTTAGAGATTTTGATTCACTTGTTTTACTCTTTTATTTATGTATATATATATATATATATCAAGAATTTTTATATAAATTATTCAAGTTTTACATTCATTAGATCATTTAGATTAGTGAAATAAAATTGAAAATGTTATTGTAATGTTGGTTTTCCTTTAAATTCCTCTCATATTGAAAAATGTGTACCTCAGTTGTAAAGAAAATTTAGTGGGTTAACTCATGTGATAAATTTGTAATGAGTTACTTGTATTAATAGGTTATGTAACTTTTTCTCATTTGATATCAAAACATCTATCAACTTAAAAATACTTAATGTTGTTAATAATCGTACTTGATACTTTCTTCAGGTGATAATTCAAGATGATGGCCCTGAAAAGTTGGACCCCAAATATTTTGGAGAGTTACTTGCGGATTTAAGCCGTAAAAATACAGATCTATATTATTGCTTATTAGAACATTTGCAGAGAATTGGAGGAAGGTACTGTAAATATATAATATCATTTGCCTCGATGTTGTAGCTATCAAACATTTTGTGATACTTTGGTATTTTTTTAATGTACTTTATTTTTTAGAACAGTTTTAGGTTCACAGCAAAACTCTAGTACTTCTTTTTTTAGGGTTTTATTTTTAAGTAATCTCTACACCCAACAAGGGGCTCAAACTCACAACCCCCAAGATCAAGAGTCACATGTTCCACTGACTGAGCCAGCCAGGTGCCCCAAAACTTTAGTATTTTATTGGGGAAATAGGGTAACTATATGAGCATATTTGAGCAAATGTCTCATTTTAAGAGTTAATGTACTTCATGAAAATCATCAAAAGAGATCACACCAGTCCTTATAGGATCAGTAAAGAATTCTGTGAACCTTCTTTTGTAACATACTTTGATGGCAAATGCAACCTCTTGGACAGGGAGCTCAAAAAATGCACGGCATACTATGACTTGTTATAAGATATTATACTGATGATATAAGATATCATCCACTGTCAATACACTACTATTCATCTTCCATTGATTTATGCTCAATGTACAAAGGCCAGAGTTTAATATACATTTAGTGTTATATATTATAAAAAATATTATGTATCATTTAAATATATATTGCATTGCATATAATATATTAAATGTAAATTATATAAGTATTTGTAAATTAATACAAATCAAATATGTATATTTTATAATTATATACTAAATAATAATTATATGTATTAAATATATACACATAAACAATTTATCAACTACTCATGCATAGAGGAGAGCATATTATGTCCTGAAGTGAATTCCATAAGCTACATAAGCTACAAAATTTGCCTTTTACTACATAGTCACATCATATATATGGCCAACTATCAGACAAATTCTAGGAAAGCTCCACACATTCAGAAAAATATGTAGGATAAAGGAAAGTTGGTAGAATTTTTTTTCTAATTCACACTTCACTAGCTGGATTCTTCTACCTCTTAAAGATCTTTAATCCCTTATCCATCCTTTTCCCTCTCCATTTATTACAATCCTTTCTCCCCATTTTTAACTCCATCTTCTCTAACTTTTCTTGCTTTCATATTCATGACTGCACCATTCTCTTACTAACATCCTCAAGTGCCTTATCTTCTTATCTTATTGTTCCTCCCGTTTAGCAAAATCCCAATTCTTGAGTAGTCTAGCTCTCTGCTTTATTTGTTGTTTCTTTTTACCACTATCTACTCTGTCCAATACATAACACTCACTACCCCTAGAATTCAGAGGGCTCTGTGAGGGCTGTTTTATTTACTCTGGTTTCCTTGGTGTTTAGCATGGTGACTAGTTTAGTGTGGTGTTCAATAAATATTTATTGAATATATGAATGCCTTCTTTTTAAATTTTTTTAAAGTTTTTATTTAAATTCAAATTAGTTAAGACACAGTGTAATATCAGTTTCAGGTATACAATATAGTGATTTAACACTTCCATACATCACCCGGTGCTCATCATAAGTGCCCTCCTTAATCCCCATCACCTATTTAACACACCCCCCAACCTCCCTTCTGGTAACCATGTTTGCTCTCTATAGTTATCTTATAAAACTCAATACACACACAAAAAAAATCCAATTAAAAATGGGCAGAATACAAAGGATATATGTACCCCAAAATTTATAGCACCATTATCAACAATAGCCAAACTATGGAGAGATCCTAAATGCCCATTGACTGACGAATGGATAGAGAAAACATGGTATATATATATATATATATATATATATATATATATATATATATATACACAATGGGATATTATTCAGCCATCAAAAAGATTGAAAGTTTGTCATTTACAATGACATGGATGGAACTAGAGTGTATTATGCTAAGTGAAATAAGTTAGAGAAAGACAAATACCATATTATCTCACTCATAATTGGAATTTAATAAAGAAAACAGATGAACATATAGGAAGGGGGAAAAGAAAAAAAAGGAGAGAGAGAAACAAGCCATAAGTGACTCTTAACAATAGAGAACAAACTGAGCGTTGATGGAGGGAAGTGGGTAGGGGATGCGCTAGATGGGTGATGGGTATTAAAGAGGGCACTTGTGATGAGCACTGGGTGTTGTATGTAAGTGATGAATCACTAAATTTTGTTCCAGAAACCAATGTTGCACTACATGTTAACTAACAAAATACATATGAAAAGATGCTCAACATCACTGATCATCAGGGAAATGCAAATCAAAACTACACTGAATGCCTTCTTTACTGCTACATCCATGGAATTGAGCACTGTTAGAGAAAACAAAGGCATTTATTTGAATTGGAGTCATTATAAATGCATGATTTCCATCTTCAGTTAGGCCTTCTTCACTGTTTTATTCTAATAAACACCTTTTCTCATTACCCAAAAAACTATTTCACACAACCAGCCATTTGCATAAGGTCACTACCTTAAAATTTTCCCCCTCACTCTGAGTAGTCAATTATTTATTGAGTGTACACTCTGTGCCAGGGACACTGTGCTAAGTACTTTTCCTATATTGTCTAATTTGTACAGTAACCCTAGAAAGTTTTAAATGGAGACCCAAAGGGAGTAAGTTATTAACTTAAGGTCACAACAGCTACTAAATGCTTGAAATGGATTAAACATTTTTGAGTACTATTTTACCTATAAACTATGACTCAGCTTTTCTACAAAGCCTCTCTTAAATATTTAATTTGGTCAAGTGTTCATCTTCTGTACATTCATCATGCCTTATGAATATTTCTATCAAAGTATCACGTTGTAAAATCAAAAACATATAGAGACTTAGTCTTAAGTACCCTGATTCTAGATCCAGAGTTCATGTCCTGGGCTTATGTCTCAGCTTTTGTTACATACTTGATGTGTAATGTCAGGCAACTTGTTTACTTTCTCTGTACTTCAGATTCTTCATCTGTAAAATAGGTATTATAATAACAATACTTATCTCTTAGATTTGTTATAAGCCAAAAATGATTTAAGACATACACTTACAAGCAGTATCAGCATCATGTGAGAACTTGGAATTAGCACTACAGAATCAGAAACTAAGGGAGTAGGGGACAGCAACAAACCTCCAGAGGACTCTGATATATGCTTAAGTTTGAGAATCACTTACTTAAGGCCACAAAGGTCAAAAGATTTGAGATTAGAACCCATATTCTGAGAAGCTTTTCTCCTTAGGCAAATCACTTAACCTTTCAGTATTAGACATATATCTCCAAATTATTTAAGATAATGCAGAAAAATTGAAGAAATTATCAATTTTTTGAATCATCAAATTTGAAAGGTTCACAGTATTTAGAGACTGGTTTGACATTGGTCAAATTTTGTCTTAGAACAACTATGTTTATATGAAGTAAGACAGTATTTGTGGTTTGTATTGCCCCAAAATAGTTCAGAACACATGGATTTGACAAAGTTGCTACTCAACGAAGGGTTATAGAATGAGATTTGAATATATTCCAAATTTATTAGTTTCATACTAATTAGAAGTAGACAAAGTAACTGAACAAAGGAAGTTATGTTATTTCATAGTGATTATCCCAGTACAAGTGTAATACGTGATTTTGGAACAACACTTTCATTGAGGGGTTTTGATAAATTTACATGGATAACTTAAATATGTGATTAAGCAATACAAAGCCTTGAATTTAATTCTTAGAGTACCTAAAATAATACACACACAAAAGAAATAGAAAGGTAGTGTCTCCACATTAATAAACACTCCACAGTGGAGAGGGTCTTTTAAAATTTTGGTGATTAAGACTTTCTGTTAGGGGCGCCTGGGTGGCTCAGTTGGTTAAGCGACTGCCTTCGGCTCAGGTCATGATCCTGGAGTCCCGGGATCGAGTCCCGCATCGGGCTCCCTGCTCAGCAGGGAGTCTGCCTCTCCCTCTGACCTTCCCCCCTCTCATGTACTCTCTCTCTCTCATTCTCTCTCTCAAATAAATAAAATTAAAAAAAAAAGACTTTCTGTTAGAAGGTTGTCAGTTTCTTTCTCTTTATTCCTTCCCTCTTTTCCACCTTTCATTATTTTGTTTGTTTTTCCTTATTATATTCCCTCCTTCCTAGGAGGTGAGATGGCATATAGTAGTGTCACTGTTTTTAAAAAAAAATTAAAATTTTTATTTAAATTGCAGTTAGTTAACATACAGTGTAATATTAGTTTCAGGTGTAAAATATAATGATTCAACACTTCCATACAACACTGGTGCTCATCATAACAAATGGACTCCTTAATCCCTATCACCTACTTAACCCATCCTCCACCCACCTCCCCTCTGGTAACCATCAGTTTATTCTCTATAATTAAGAGTCTGTTTCTTGGTTTGCCTCTCTCTCTCTTTTTCCCCATGCTCTTTTGTTTTGTTTCTTAAGTTCCACATATGAGTGAAATATGGTATTTGTCTTTCTCTGACTGACTTATTTCCCTTAACATAATACTCTCTAGCTCCATCAATGTCATTGCAAATGGCAAGATTTCATTCTTTTTTTATGGCTGAGTAATATTCCATTTTATATATATATATATATATATATATGTATATATATATATATCCTCTTCTTTATCCATTCATCAGTTAATGGACACTTGGGCTGTTTCCATAGTTTGGCTATTGTAAATAATGCTTCTATAAACATCAGAGTGCTTGTATCCCTTTGAATTAATATTTTTGTATTCTTTGGGTAAATACCTAGTCATGCAATTGCTGGATCCTAGAGTAGTTCTATTTTTACTTTTTGAAGAACCTCCACACTGTTTTCCAGAGTGGCTGCACCAGTTTGCACTCCCATCAAGCATGCAAGAAGGTTCCCTTGTCTCCACGCCCTTATCAACAATTGTCATTTCTTGTCTTGTTGATTTTAGCCATTCTGACAGGAGTGAAGTAATATCTCATTGTAGTTTTGATTTGTATTTCCCTGACGACCAGTGATGGTGAGCATCTTTTCATGTGTCTGTTGGCTATCTCTGTCTTGGGAAAATGTCTAATCATGTCTTTTGCCCATTTTAATTTTTTTATATTTCTGTTTAAATTCTAGTTAGTTTGAACACCTGGGTGGCTCAGTCAGTTAAGTGTCTGCCTTCAGCTCAGGTCATGATCTCAGGGTCCTGGGATCAATCCCTGCTTTGGGCTCCCTCCTCACTGGGGAGACTGGGGAGTCTGCTTCTCCCTTTTCCCTTCCCCCCAGGTTGTGCTCTCTCTCTCTCATTCACTCTCTCTTTCAAATAAATAAATAAAATTTTAAAAATTAAATAAATTCTAGTTAACACAAAGTGCAATATTGTTTTCAGAAGTAGAATTCAGTGATTCATCACTTACATACAACGCCCAGAGCTCATCATAACAAGTGCCCTCCTTAATACCCTTCACCTATCTAGCCCATCCCCCACACTTCTCCCTCCATCAATCCTCAGCTTGTTCTCTGTCATTAAGAGTCTCTTATGGTTTGTTTCCCTCTCTTTATCCCCCCTCCCATATGTTCATCTCTTTTGTTTCTTAAATTCCACAGAGGAGTGAAATCATATGGTATTTTTCTTTCTCTATCTGACTTATTTCGCTGAGCATAGTATATTCTAGCTCCATCCACATCATTGCAAATGGCAAGTTTTCATTTTTTTGATGGCTGATTAATATTCCAATGTATATATACATTAATATAATAATATTAATATAATAATTACACATATAATTGTGTATATATAATAGTGTGTATATATATACACTACATCTTCTTTATCCATTCATCAGTCAGTGGACATTTGGACTCTCTCCATAGTTTGGCTATTGTTGATAATGCTTTCTGCCCATTTTTATATTGGATTATTCATTTTTTGGGTGTTGAGTTTCATAAATTATTTTCATGTTTTGGGTACTAAACCTTTATCAGATACGTCATTTGCTAATATCTTCTCCAATTCTGTAGGTTGCCTTTTATTTTGTTGATTGCTTCCTTTGCTTTGCAGAAGCTTTTTATTTTGAAGTCCAAATAGTTCAATTAAAAAGATAATTCAATTTTGCTTTTGTTTCTCTTACTTTGAGAGACATTTCTAGGAAGAAGTTGCTATGGCTGATGTCAAAGAGGTTACCTGTGTTCTCCTCTAGGATTTTTATGGTTCTAGGTTTCACATTTAGGTCTTTAATCCATTTTGAATTTCTTCTGGTAGTTAGTGTAAGTGGTCTAGTTTCATTCTTTTATATGATGCTGTTCATTTTTCCCAACACCATTTTTTTGAAGAGAGTGCTTCTTTCCCATTGGATATTCTTTCCTGCTATGTTGAAGATTAATTGACCATATAGTTGTGGGTTCATTTCTGGGTTTTCTATTCTGTTCTATTGACCTATTTTTCCATTTTTGTGCCAGTACCATACTGTTTTGATCACTACAGCTTTGTAAAATAACTTGAAGTCCAGAATTGTGATTACTCCAGCTTTGCTTTTCTTTTTCAAGATTCCTTTGGCTATTCAGGATCTTTTCTGGTTCCATACAAATTTTGGGATTGTTTTTTCCAGCTCTGTGAAAAATGTTGATGGTATTTTGATAGGGATTGCATTGAATGTGTAGATTGCTTTGGGTAGCATAGGCATTTCAACAATATTTTTTCTTCCAACCCATGAGAATGGAAAGTCTTTCCATTTCTTTGTGTCCTCTGCAATTTCTTTCATCAGTGTTTTACAGTTTTCAGAGTCTAGGTCTTTCACCTCTTTGGTTAGGTATCTTACTGTTTTTGGCACAATTGTAAATGGGATTGATTCTTTGATTTCTTTTTTGGCTGCTTCATTACTGGTGTATAGAAATGCAGCAGATTTCTGTATAGTGATATTGTGTCCTACAAAATTACTGAATTCCTGTATCAGCTCTAGGAAATTTTGGTGGGGTCTTTTAGGTTTTCTATATATTGTATCTTGTCATCTGCAAATAGAGTTTGACTTCTTCCTTGCTAATTTGGATGCCTTTTATTTCTTTTTCTTGTCTGATTGCTGTGGCTAGGACATCCAGTACTATGTTAAATAACAGCAGGGAGGGTGAACATCTCTGTCTTGTTCCTGACCTTAGGGAAAATGCTCTGGTTTTTCCCCATTGAGGATATTAGCTGTGGGTTTTTATATATGACCTTTATTATGTTGGGGTCATGTTCCCCCTAAACTTTGCTGAGGGTTTTTATCATGAATGGATGTTATACTTTGTCAGATGCTTTCTTTGTATGTATTGAAATGATCATGTTACTCTTATCCTTTCTTTCATTAATGTGGTGTATCATTTTGATTGATTTGTGAATATTGAACCACACTGGCAACCTAGGAATAAATCCCACTTGATTGTGCTGAATGTTTTAGTGCATTGTTGGATTCGGTTTGCTAGTATTTTATTGAGAATTTTTGTATCCATGTTCATCCGGGATATTGGTCTGTATTTCTCTTTTTTGTGTGTGTGTGGAGTCTTTATCTGCTTTTGGTATCAGGGTAATGCTGGCCTCATAGAATGAATTTGCAAGTTTTCTTTCCTTTTCTATTTCATGCAATATTTTGAGAAGAATAGGTATTAGCTTTACTTTAAATGTTTGGTAGAATTTTCCTGTGAAGCCATCTGGCCCCGGACTTTTGTTTGTTGGGAGTTTTTTGTTTTCTGATTCAACTTCTTTGCTGGTTATTGCTGTTCAAATTTTTTATTCCTTCCTGTTTCAGTTTTGGTAATTTATATCTTTCTAGGAATTTATCCATTTCTCCCAGGTTGTCCAACTTCTTGGCATATAGCTTTTCATAATATTCTCTTTTAATTGTTTGTATTACTGTGGTGTCAGCTATTATTCTTCCTATCTTACTTATAATTTCATTTATTAGGGTGCTTATCTTTTTGATAATTCTGACTAGAGGCTTATCAATTTTATTAATTTTTTTCAAAGAACTATTTCCTGGTTTCATTGATTTTTCTACCTTTTTTGTTTCTATATCATTTATTTCTGCTCTAATCTTTATTACTTCCTTTCCTTTTGTAGCTCTTTTAGGTGTAAGTTTAGGTTCTTTATTTGAGATTTTCCTTGCTTCTTGAGATAGGCCTGTATTGCTATATATTTCCCTTTTGGATCACTCTTGCTGCATGCCAAAGGTTTTGGACAATTTTGTTTTCATTTTCATTTCTTCCCATGGATTTTTTCTTTGATTTCCTGTTTGTCTGATTCATTGTTTAGTAACATTTTGCTTAAGCTCCATGTATTTGTGGTCTTTCCAAGTTTTCTCTTGTGGTTGATGTCTTTTTCATAGTGTTGTGGTCAGAAAAGGTGCATGGTATGATTTCAAATTTATGTATTTGTTGAGGCCAGTTTTGTGACCTAATATGTGATCTCTTCTGGAGAATGTCCTATGTGCACTTGAAAAGAATGTGTATTCTCATGTTTTAGGATGGAATGTTCTGAATATATCTGTTAAGTCCATCTGGTCCAGTGTATCATTCAAAGCCATTGTTTCCTTGTTGATTTTTTGTTTGGATTATCTGTCCATTCATGTAAGTGGGGTGTTAAAGTCCCCTACTATTATTGTATTATTATCCATTAGTTCCTTTATGTTAGTTATTATCTGTTTTATGTATTGGGTGCTTCCATTTTGGGTGCATAAATATTTACAATTATTATACCTTCTTGTCGGATTTTTCCCTTTATGATTATATAGCCCCTCTTTGTCTCTTGTTACAGTCCTTGTTTTAAGGTCTAGATTGTGCGATATAAGTATTGTTCCTCAGGCTTCCTTTAGACATCCATTTGTATGATAAATGTTTCTCCATCCCTTCACTTTCAATCTACAGGTGTCTTTAGGTCTAAAATAGGTCTTTTGTGGGCAGCATATAGATGGGTCTTGTTTTTTAATCCATTCTGACACTTATGTCTTTTGATTGGAGCATTTAGTCCATTTGCATTCAAAATAATTATTGGTTTATATGCATTTATTACTTTTTTGTCATTATTTCTGGAGATTTTTTTCTCATCCTTTCTTGTCTTTGTCACTGTTGGTCTCTCCTTTGCACTTAGAGCCCCCTTGAATATTTCTTGCAGAGCTGGTTTAGTGGTCATGAACTCCTTTAGTTTTTGTTTGTCTGGGAAGATATCTTTCTTATTCTGCATGTTAGCCTTGCTGGATAGAATATTCTTGACTGCAGATTTTTCCCCTTCAGCACTTTGAATATATCATGCTACTCTCTTCTGGCTTGCCAAGTTTCTGTTGAGAAATCTGCAGCTAGACTTATGGGTCTTCCCTTGTATATTAAGGACTTCTGTCTTGTTGCTTTTAAGATGTTTTCTTTTTCACTATATTTTGCAAATTTAATTACAATATGTCTTGGTGTTGGCCTGCTTTTGATGATTTTGATAGGAGTTCTCTGTGCCTCCTGGATCTGGATGTCTGTTTCTTTCTGCAGATTAAGGAAACTTTCAGCTATTATTTCTTCAAATAAATTTTCTGCCCCCTTTTCTCTCTCTTTTTTTCTGTGACTCCTATAATATGAATGTTATTACATTTGATGAAACCATTGAGTTCCCTAAGTCTATTCTCATATTACATTAATTCTTCTTTCTCTCTTTTGTTCAGTTTCATTATTTTCCATTATTTCGTCTGCTGGGTCACTGATTCATTCCCTTGCTTCTTCCAGCCTGCTGTTGATTGCATCAAGTTTGTTTCCAATCTCATTTATTTCATTATTGATCTCTGACTGATTCTTTTTTAACTCTTTTATCTCTGTGATAAGGGTCTCACTGATGTCTTGCATTCTTTTCTGAAGCCCAGTGAGCATCCTTAAGAATGTTGCTTTAAATTCTCCATCAGGCCTGTTACTTATATCTGTTTCACTTAGATCTATGGCTGTGGTCTTATCTTGTTCCTTCATTTGGGATAAGTTTCTCTGTCTTGGCATTTTGTCTTAGTGTCTGCCTTCTTCTTTGTGTTAGAAAAGCCAGTTATGTCTCCTGCTCCTGAAATTGATGTCCTTCTGAGGAAGAGGTTTTCTAGTGCCCAGAGCCTGGCACTTCAGGGAGTGTCTCTCATATGTGCTGTGTGCACTCTGTGGTGATATTTTGGCTGTGGTATCCTTCAGGTCAGTCATCTACTTAGGCTCTCCTTGCCTGCTGTGGGCAGTGTTTGGTACCTGGCCTGAATGTGGTGAGTTTTTACTCAGTGGGATCTGGTCTACTTGTGAAATGAGACTTGACACCAACTCTACCAGGACTGAGGCCCTGCAGGTCTAGTGTGAGCAGGGGTTTAGGCAGGTCTTCTGGAGGAGGGGCCCACTGTGCTGGTACTGAGGTATGCTTGACTTAGAAGGGCAGTCCCACCAAAGCACAGGCAGGTCAGGTTGGTATAAGCAAGTTAGGCAGCCAGTGTCCCCACTGAACTGCTTACTACAGGTGGCTCTCTTTTTATGCTGGGGTGGGGGTGGGAAATGTTGCCATCCAGCTCCTTTCTTCTCAGAAAGGCCTCTGTGAAAGCTGCCTCTCAGTGACGTGCTCTGAGAGGAGTGTATAATCTCTCCACTGTATGCCTGAGGCATACTTCAGATCTTTGTTTCCATACCATCTGCCCCCAGGTTGTTTGCCTGCCTTCTCTCCAAGAGCAGAGCAGTGCTCTCAGGGCTCTATCTCAGCCAGACTTGCTGTCCTTTAAAACCAGGCTTTAAACCCTGCTGGTTGCAAGGTCTAACTAAATTCAGCCCTTCTCATTGGCCAAGCCAATAGCTTTGGGAAAACATTCTCCATGTGGGTTTCCCTGTGTGCTCCTCTCTCTCTCACCCTTCTCCATGACCATGGCTCTCCACTCCACAGCACCCAGAATCTGTTTTTCCCTTAAACCACATCTCCACACTTCCTACTTTCTTTGATGTGGCCTCTTGTCTCCCTTTCGTTGTGAAATTTGTTCTGTCAGTCTTCAGGTCAATTTCTAAGATGTTTAGGATGATTTGATAGTACTCTAGTTGTGTTCATGGGAATTGAGGAATCTAGGGTCCTCCTACTCTGCTGCTATGTTCCCCTCCTCTCTTGCCACTGTTTTCTGTTTTGTTTTGTTTCCTGCCCATTGTAATTCTAGCAACCATCCCCTGGTGAGGTTGGAGATGTAATTCACATTGACCTCTCCACCTCCTTGCTCTGCTGTCTTTGTTTTCACTCTCTCTCTTTTGTCCCCTCCTTTTGTCCCCACTTTTTTTTCTTTTTCCATGTTACAATTAAGCAATGAGTGGGTTCAGGGTCAGAATTAAGGCAAGTTGTCTCGCGAAACCATTCTGGTTACTTTAAAACTTTGCAGTATTAAGTGCTGTTGATTGTTCCTTGCTTTATTTCTTTGTTTTGTTTTCTTATTTGTAGAAAGAAATGACTAAGGACATATGTACTAGGTTGGCTTGGGAAGTGGAATTTTTAACAGAAAGGTCCATTAATACTGTGATAATTCCAGTTAATAGTAATGAAAGATGACTAAAACTGCACTGATTAATATTTTTAACTTGTTCTCACCCCCAGTATATGCATGCCATTACTTTAATAAAGCATTCAAAAAGTACATGATATTTTTATTTATTTATTTATTTATTTATTTATATTTCTAAGGCCTCTCCACAATTTCTATTTTGGGCGACACAGGAAATGCCACATACATACATACAAACAACAGTAAATATGTAGTCATGCTTCAGGAAATTGAATCTTCAGTTATCTTCTTCCACATTAGTCTTTTTTTTAAACGTATGCAAGATGTTTTGTACAGTGAGTGACCCTCTTATCTCTGTAAGCAATATATTACTCATAAGCACTTACTTAGAAGGTAAAGGTAGGAGCTAGTGTCCTAACATATCTCTAAAATACTTTACTCTTATACTAGAGATATGGCACTCATATACCTCGATTTTATATGACCATCTTTAAAATATTCTGCCTTGCTGTCAGGACATGTGTTACTGTGTTTTTATTTGAGAAGTATATTCACCATATATTTTGTGCCCAGTTCTTCAATTAAGCACAGATGGAGCAAGTAGGCAGAAATAAAGGCCTGTCTCTTGCCACTGACCCTAGAACTGTACCCTTTTCCACTTTCATTATTCCCCAAAGGAGCAAGTGGCAGACTGGCATAATCACTAACAATTCTTTTGCAGCATTTGCCTACCTAACATGGCATCACAAAGGGTCTTCCAACCCTGGTGCCCAAACATTCATTTTGATGCTAGAAGTTCTATTATCCCACTAGAATTTTGGTCATGTTGCTTAAGGCCCTGTCCCTATGTAAACATTCAAATACATTTTAAGTTTTGTCACTGCCATATAGTGTAGTGTAGACTGAATGAGTTAGCCTTGTCTTGCAAGTTTTGATTTTGATGAAAAGGGTATGAATAACTTGAAGACTCTATGGAGAGAAGCTGGACTCAGCACTGAAAGTAAGCAATACAGGAGAAAAGGGAGGCAGAAATAGAGAACAACTATTATTGTTATTAATTCACTCAAGTAGCACTTATTGCCAGTGCCAAGGACTTGTACATCTATCCACAAATGAACAGGTGCTAATGGATGGCAGTAACTGATTCTTTATATTCTTTTGGTTTGTTATTTTGATATTATTCATTGTAATAGATTAGCTAGTTCCAGGAAAATTATCTTTATTTTTGTCAAGTTCCATTTTAGTTTAAAATTTATTTGAATTATAAATTGAAATGTTGTTATTATGATATATCAAAAAGATAAAATAATTTGAACACTAACATTTATATATGATCATTATATACATTTTCTTAAGTTGTCTATCTTATTTTTTCACTCTTACAGCAAAGAGGACTTTGAGTCTACAGATGAGGTAAGTGCAAAAATAGTTGAAAATCAAATATAGTTGATAACAAAGCAGATTCTGATATTTTCACTAATGTTATTGTTTTAGTTTGGTACCTATATTAGACCGGAAACAGAGATTAGTGAAAGACATGATGATTATTTTGCCTTTAAAATGATAGAACTATTTATATATTTGTAATGGCTATAAAAAGTAATAATCATTGGGGAGCCTGGGTGGCTCAGTTGGTTGAGCTTCGAACTCTTGATTTCAGCTCAGGTCATTATCTTAGGGTTGTGGAATCGAGAGCCACGTTGGGCTCCATGCTCAGTGTGGCATCTGCTTGAGGTTCTTTCTCTCCCTCTCCCTCTGCCCCCCCCCACTGTCTTTCTCTTGCATGCCCTTTAAAATAAATAAACAGATATTTAAAATAATAATAATAAAAGTAATAATTATTCATGCAAAAATGTTTTATCAGCTGTCATTTATGATTTAATTTGTCTTTGCTTATCAAAACATTTAAAATTTCATTGACCAAATACTCTTTGCTTTAGAAAATTGAAACCTACATTAACTAAATAAATAGCAAATTTAGTTTTAGTGCATTTTGAAACCTTATATGACCCATGCCAAATAGACAGCAACTTAAAGTACATTTTTTCAAGTATTAATTCTATTATATATGCACATTTTGTTAATAACTTTTAATGGAATAAGTCATCAAATAGGGAAAACTGATTTCAATGTAATAAAAAAGCACAGTGGCCTTTTTGTGTTATTTTTTTATTTCCAATGCATTGATATACTGTATTCATTACAATAATTCAGAAAGCCCTAGATTGCCATTAAGAAGTATTGACTTCAATTCAGCTTCTCAGTTAAAATTAGTTGAAGCTTCTCACCAAAGGAGAGGTCAGTGGGATGATAGATAAAATAGATAAAGAGGCTTAAGAGTACACTTAATTTGATAAGCACTGAGAAATGTATACAGTTTTTGAATCATATTGTACACCTGAAACTAATATAACTGCATGTTAATTACACTTGAATAAAAAGAAAGAAGACAATGATGCTTGGTGAGCTAGGCATGGGATTTGGGGAGATAAGTGTCTGAAGTACCTTAGCTTCAGTACTTTCCTCTCTGTTTATTTTTTTTAAGATGTATTTCTTTACTTGAGAGAAAGAGTGTGTGTGTGAGTAGGGGTAGTGGCAGAGGGAGAGGGAAAGAGAGAATCTTAAGCAGGTCAGACACTTAACTGGCTGAGCCATCCAGGAGCCCAGCTCTCTGTGTTTTTGTAAGGATATCATTCTTCTATGGTTTGGGGGAGGGGTACTGAAGTCAGGGGTACTGGATGGTATTGTAATGAACTTGTCTTGCAACAACCATAGAGAAAGGTCACTCCCTGTGGAAGAGGGCAAGATATGCTCTGAGGAAGTAGATTCTTGGTCATTCATCCAAGGAGGAGGGTCTTGGGCAGGTGGAGAGGGAGACCCTGCCTCTATTAGAATCTCCCTCTTTTGGATCTAGACCTCACAAAGGAAACTGCATAGATATGAGCTTCAGAATGAGGGCAATAAGATGATGTGGAAGACTGAATAATGGCCTCCCAAAGATGTCCACATCGTAATCCCTGAAACCTTTGAATATGTTACTTTAACATGGCAAAAGGGACTTTGCAAATGTGACTAACTTAAGGATCTTAAAGTAAGGAGATTATCTTGGATTATGTGGGTGGATCCAATGTAATCACTAAGGGTCCTTAAAAGAGGGAGGCAGGAGTTCAGAGTTAGATCTGACAAGAGAAGCCAAGGTTGGAGTGATGAGGCCACCAGCCAAGGAATTCATGCAGCCTGTAGAAACAAAAAAGCAATGAAATAGATTCTCCCCTAGAGCCCACCAAAAGAATGCAGTCCTGCTGATACATTAATTTTAGCCCCCTGACTTCCAATCGCTAGATCTATGAGATAATAAATTTGTATTTCTTCAAGCCAAAAAAAATTAGTTAAAGCTTCTTAATGTTGTTGTGGCAACACCTTAATTTTTCAGAAGTTATCATAGCTCAATATAAATCCTCAATAAGCCCTTAATTTTATTTCCCCAAATTTTCATTATTTAAAAAAATCAAGCTTTAAAATGTCATATTAACCACCCAAAAACCTTCCAGTATTTGAAAGATACACTGAAATAACATGTTTAATGGGATTTGAGAACCATCTCCTTTCTTAAATTGCTGTTTTAAAAAAAAGTAAAAATGGAACATCTGGTTGGTTGCACAAAGCTGTTCCTTAAAATGCCTGGGATTCAAGGTTCTTTCCATAGTGTATATGGTATAATCAATTTTTTAAGAGTAAGAACTGATAAGACTAGAAATGAAGTTGGTAGCAACTAATGCCCAGAAAATGAAATAACCTTTTGATGTTCCTAAAAATATGCTCTGCTGCACAGAAGTCTGTGAACTACTGACCTTAAGATTATAATACTAATATGCATCTGTTAAATGGATAAGCTTCTCTTTTCTTACAGTCAGAAGACATTGAATCCTTGATTCCTAAAGGATTGTCAGAGTTTACAAAACAGCAAATTCGCTATATTCTGCAGGTGAGGTGGGGTCAAGAGTGGGTGTGAGATCAACAATGACAAACCACTAGCCAAGGATGCTTCCCTTAATTAAGAACAGAAAGTAAAGTAAAAATCCTGTTTCAGGAGAGTTGATTATACTTTGATTAAACAAGTCTTGCATTATAGTTTGTTCAGACTTTCACTTATATTGAATAACTAGCATTCAGGTAAGCATTCTAAAAATACTCTTCCCTGCTCTGGAATGGCCTTATTCTTTCCTCACTGCTATAGCACAACTTGACTCTAATTTATACCTTTGCCCTCATCTTCTCTATTTTTCATTCTACCCCCCCACCTCACCCCTTGTGGTAAGAGATGGGAGAGGCCAATGTCTTGCTTTTTCTGATTTGTAGAATGATAGAGACTACTGGAACAGTAAATTCCCCTACAATGAAGGGAGGACAGAAGAAGATAGATGTTAAGGGAATATGGCTAAAGAGTACATCTTTATGCAAGAAAGGATTGAAAAGATAATCTAGCTTTGTTTAAGTGAGGCCAATTTCTAAATTATTGGTCTTAAACCTTTGTTGGTCATCCAAATATTGGACCTGATGTCATTTTTGTGAAATTTAAATAAAATACTTTTAGTGGCACACTGTGTATTATAAAAAGACAGTGGTGTGGGGAAAACTTAAGCTTTGCAGAATCTGAATCTTGGAGACATCCTTGATATTATCTCTGGTGGTGGGATGTCTACTGAAAGTGCATTCGAAACTTTTTTCTTTGAAAAACTCTTTCAGAGGATTTTGCACCAAAGTTCATGAGAAACACTGGTATATAGTTTTCTTGTATTCTCTTTGGTTTTGGTATTAGGAGAATACTAGCTTCATAACATGAATTGGGAAGTGTTTCTTCTTCGCTATTTTCTAGAAAAGACTGTATAGACTTGGTATTAATCCTTCTTTAAACATTTGGTAAAATCCTTTAGTAAAAATATCTGGGCCTAGAGATTTGTCTTTTTGGGAGTTTAAAAAAATTCCAAATTCAACTCCTTAATAGTTATAGGTTTATTCAAATGATTTGTTTCATATTGGGTGAGTTGTGGTAACTTGTATTTTTCAAGGAAGTAATCTATTTCATTTAAATTATCAAATTTATACTGTATAGTTGTTCAGAGTATTCCCTTATTATCTTTTTTATGTCTGCAGGGTCTGTATTACTATCCCCTATTTAATTCTTAGTACTAGTCATTTGTGTCTACTTGATTCTTTGTCAGCATTGCTGGAGACTTCTCAATTTTATCATTTTTTTTTTCAAAGAACAAGACTTCAGTTTTATTGATCTTCTCTATTATTTTCCTGTTTACACTTCCACTAATTTTTGCCCTTGTCTGTATTATTTCCTTCCTTTGCTTGCTTTTGATATGTTGTTCTCTTCTTTGTCTGGTTTCTTGATATAGAAAGTTAGAGTATAGGTTTGAGACATTTTCTATTTTCTAATGTAAGCATTTAAGCTATAAATATCCTCTCAGCAGGCTTTGGCTATGCCCCCAAATTATGATATGATTTTCATTTTCTTTCAGTTCTCTGTACTTTTTAGCTCCCTTTAGACTTATGCTTTTACCTGTGGATTATTTAGAAGTATATTATTTAGTTTCAGAGCGTTTAGAGATTTTCCTGTTGTCTTTCTAGTACTGATACATAGTTTGATTCCACTGTGGAAAGAGAATATACTTCATATTAGATCAATTTTTTTGAAATGGTTAAGTTTTGTTTTATGGTCAAGATAATGGTCTATATTGGTGTATCTTCCATGGGTACATGAAAGGATTAGATACTTTGGTTGATGGGGTTGTTGAGTTCTTTTATATTCTTGTTCATTTTCTGCCAAGTAGTTCTTATCAGTTGCTGGGAGAGGCATATACAAATCAGTTATAACAGTGGACTTGTCGTTTTTTCCTTTCAGTTCTATCAGTTTTTGCATTTCTATACATTTTATAGCTCTATTGTTTGGTGCATTAAAGTTTAGATTGCTGAGTCTTCTTGGTGGATTGACCCTTCTATCATTATATAATGGTTCCTCTTTGTCCTTGGTAATTTTCTTTGCTTTAAAGACATTTTTATCTAGGGGCGCCTGGGTGGTTCAGTCGTTAAGCGTCTGCCTTCAGCTCAGGTCATGATCCCAGGGTCCTGGGGTCGAGCCCAGCATCGGGCTTCCTGCTCTGTGGGAAGTCTGTTTCTCCCTCTCCTGTTCCCCCTGCTTGTGTTCCTGCTCTCACTGTGTCTATCTCTGTCAAATACATTAAGTAAAATCTTTTAAAAAAGTCATTTTTTTAAAGATTTTATTTATTTATTTGAGAGAGAGGGAATGAGAGACAGAGAGCACGAGAGGGAAGAGGGTCAGAGGGAGAAGCAGACTCCCCGCTGAGCAGGGAGCCCGATCTGGGACTCGATCCCGGGACTTGAGGATCATGACCTGAGCTGAAGGCAGTCGCTTAACCAACTGAGCCACCCAGGTGCCCTAAAAAAAGTCATTTTTATCTAATAACAATATAACACTCTTGCTTTCTTTTATTAATGTTTGCTTGGTATATCTTTTTTCCCCAACATTTTACTTTTAATATATAATATATATAATATATGTATATATATATATTATTAACATATAACGTATTATTTGTTTCAGGGGTACAGGTCTGTGATTCATCAGTCTTACACAATTCACAGTGCTCACCATAGCACATATCCTCTCCAATGTCCATCACCCAGCCACCCCATCCTCCCAGCCCCCTCCACTCTAGCAACTTTATTTGTTTACTGAGATTAAGAGTCTCTTATGGTTTGTCTCCCTCTCTGATTTCATTTTGTTTCATTTTTCCCTCCCTTCCCCTATGATCCTCTGTCTTGTTTCTCAAATTCCACATATCAGTGATATCTTATGATAATTGTCTTTCTCTATTGACTTATTTTGCTTAGCGTAATGCCATCTAGTTCCATCCACATCATTGCAAATGGCAAAATTTCATTTTTTGATGGCTGCATAATATTCCATTGTATATATGTACCACATCTTCTTTATCCATTCATCTGTTGATGGACATCTAGGCTCTTTCCATAGTTTGGCTATTGTGGACATTACTGCTATAAACATTGGGGTGCACATGCCCCTTTGGATCACTACATTTGTATCTTTGGGGTAAATACCCAGTAGTGCAATTGCTGGGTTATAGGGTAGCTCTATTTTCAACTTTTTGAGGAATCTTCATACTGTTTTCCAGAGTGGCTACTGCATTCCCACCAACAGTATAGGAGGGTTCCCCTTTCTCTACGTCCTCGCCAACATCTCTCCTTTCCTGACTGGTTAATTTTAGCTATTCTGACTGGTGTGAAGGGATATCTCATTGAGGTTTTGATTTGTATTTCCCTGAGGCCGAGAGACGTTGAACACTTTTTCATGTGTTGATTGGCCATTTGTATGTCTCCTTGGCAGAAGTGTCTGTTCATGTCTTCTGCCCATTTTGTGATTGGATTATTTGTCCTTTGGGTGTTGAGTTTGATAAGTTCTTTATAGATTTTGGATACTAGCCCTATATCTGATAAGACATTTGCAAATATCTTCTCCCATTCTGTAGGTTGTCTTTTGGTTTTGTTGACTGTTTCCTTTGCTGTGCAAAAGCTTTTTATCTTGATGAAGTCCAATGGTTCATTTTTACCCTTGCTTCCCTTGACTTTGGCAATGGTCTATCCAACAATAAGATCTAACAATTTTCAATATCTATGCCCCTAACATGGGAGCAGCCAATTAATAACAAAATCAAAGAAACACATGGACAATAATACAATAATAATAGTAGGGGAATTTAACAGCCCCCTCACTGAAATGGACAGATCATTTAAGCAAAAGATCAACAAGGAAATAAAGGCTTTAAATGACACACTGACCAGATGGACTTCACAGATATATTCAGAACATTCTATCCCAAAGCAGCAGATTAAACATTCTTCTCTAGTGTACTTGGAACATTCTCCAGAATAGATCACAACCTAGGTCACAAATCAGGTCTCAACTGGTACCAAAAAATTAGGATCATTCCCTGCATATTTTCAGACCCCAATGCTTTGAAAGTAGAACTCAATCACAAGAAGAAAGTTGGAAAGAACTCAAATACATGGAGGCTGAATAGCATCCTACTAAAGAATGAATGGGTCAACCAGAAAATTAAAGAAGAGTTTAAAAAACTCATGGAAACAAATGAAAATGATAACACAACTGTTCAAAATCTTTGGGATGCAGCAAAGGCAATCCTAATAGGAAAGTATATAACAATACAAGCCTTTCTCAAGAGACAAAAAAAGTCTCAAATACACAACCTAACCCTACACCTAAAAGAGCTGGAGAAAGAACAGCAAATAAGGCCTAAACCCAGCAGGAGAAGAGAAATAATAAGGATCAGAGCAGAAATCAATGAAATAGAAACCAAAAGAACAGTAGAACAGATCAACGAAACTAGGAGCTTGTTCTTTGAAAGAATTAATAAGACTGATAAACCCCTGGCCAGACTTATCAAAAAGAAAAGAGAAAAGACCCCAATTAATAAAATTATGAATGAAAGAGGAGAGATCACGACTAACACCAAGGAAATAGAAACAATTATTAGAAATTATTACCAGTAACTATATGCCAGTAAATTAGACAATCTGGAAGAAATGGATGCATTCCTAGAGAAGTATAAACTACCAAAACTGAACCAGGAACAAATAGAAAACCTAAAACCTGAACAGACCCATAACCAGTAAGGAAATTGAAGCAGTAATCAAACATCTCACAACATACAAAAGCCCAGGGCCAGACGGCTTCCCAGGGGAATTCTACCAAACATTTAAAGAACAATTAATACTTATTCTTCTGAAAGTGTTCAAAAAAATAGAAATGGAAGGAAAACTTCCAAACTCATTTTATGAGGCCACCATTACTTTGATCCCAAAACCAGACAAAGACCCCATCAAAAAGGAGAACTACACACCAATATCCCTGATGAACATGGATGCAAAAATTCTCACCAAAATACTAGCCAATAGGATCCAACAGTACATTAAGAGGATTATTCACCACGACCAAGTAGGATTAATTCCTGGGCTTCAAGGTGGTTCAACATCTGCAAATCAATGTGATACACTACATTAATAAAAGAAAGAACAAGAACCATATGATATTCTCAATGGATGCAGTAAAAACTTTTGACAAAGTACAGAATCCTTTCTTGATTAAAACTCTTCAGAGTGTAGGGATAGAGGGTACATACCTCAATATCATAAAAGCCATCTGTGAAAAACCCACAGCGAATGTTATTCTCAATGGGGAAAAACTGAGAGTTTTTCCCCTAAGGTCAGGAACACGGCAGGGTTGTCCACTATCACCACTGCTATTCAACATAGTACTAGAAGTCCTAGCCTCAGCAATCAGAAAACAAAAAGAAATAAAAGTCATCCGAATCAGCAAAGAAGTCAAACTCTCACTCTTTGCAGATGATAGGATACTTTATGTGGAAAAACCCAAAAGACTGCACCCCAAAACTGCTAGAACTCACACAGGAATTCAGTAACGTGGCAGGATATAAAATCAATGCACAGAAATCAGTTGCATTTCTATACACCAAAGCAGAAGAAAGAGAAATTAAGGAGTCAATCCCATTTACAATTGCACCCCCAAACCTAGGAATAAATCTAACCAAAGAAGCAAAAGATCTGTACTCAGTAGACTGTAGAATACTCGTGAAAGAAATTGAGGAAGACACAAAGAAATGGAAAAATGTTCCATGCTTATGGATTAGAAGAACAATATTGTGAAAATGTCTATGCTACTTAGAGCAATCTACACATTTAATGCAATCCCCATCAAAATACCATCGAATTTTTTCAAAGAAATGGAACAAATAATCCTAAAATTTGTATGGAACCAGAAAAGACCCCGAATAGCCAGAGGAATATTGAAAAAGAAAAGCAAAGCTGGTGGCATCACAATTCCAGACTTCAAGCTCTATTACAAAGCTGTAATCATAAAGACAAGATGGTGCTGGCACAAAAACAGACACACGGACCAATGGAAGAGAATAGTGAGCCCAGAAATGGACCCTCAACTCTATGGTCAACTAATCTTTGACAAAGCAGGAGAGAATGTCCATGGTAAAAAGACAGTCTCTTTAACAAATAGTGTTGGGAAAATTGGACAGCCATATGCAGAAGAATGAAACTGGACCATTTCCTTACACCACACATAAAAATAGACTCAGAATGGATGAAAGCCCTAGATGTGAGAGAGGAATCCATCAAAATCCTTGAGGAGAACACAGGCAGGAACCTCTTCAACCTCAGCTGCAGCAACTTCTTCCTAGAAACATTATTTTCATTATATATTTTTTAAATTTTCATTATATTTGAAGTTAGCTTCTTATAGAAAACATGTAGTTGGATCAAGTTTTTTTTTCTTACTCTGCAAATCTCTGGGGTTTTTGTTGTTGTTGTTGTTTTTTGACAGAGACACAGCGAGAGAGGGAACACAAGCAGGGGGAGTGGGAGAGGGAGAAACCGGCTTCCTGCTGAGCAAGGAGCACAATATATGGCTCGATCCCAGGACCCTGGGATCATGACCTGAGCCGAAGCCAGACGCTTAACGACTGGGCCACCCAGGTGCCCCACAAATCTTTGTTTTTAATTGGTGCATTTAGACCAAGTAGTAATTATTGATATATAGGGCTAGCTAAAAATAGCTAGGCTATTTTGTTTGTTTGTTTTCTGTTCTCTTTTTTGTTTCCTGTGGATTAGTTGAAAATGTTTTGAGAATTGCACTTTTATTTACCTTTGGTACTTTTGAGTGTATCTGTTAGTATAGCCTTTTTAGTGGTTGTTCTAAGAATTACATTATATATCCATAATTTATCTCAGTGTATTGGTGTCAACATTTTGTCAGTTTCAGTGAAATGTAGAAAATTTTGCTTCCTTTATCACTCTTTACTCTCACATCTATAACGTAATTGTCTTAAATATTTCCTCTTTGTGTATTGAGATCCACTGTTATAATTTTTTTGCTTCAGGAAAAACCTACCCTGTTTTTGCATATTATTAGTTATGATGCTATTTCTTCTTGATGCTCCAAATTCCCTCCTTTATAATTTTCTTTCTCTTCAGAGAACTTCCTTCACCCAGTTTTTATGGTAGGTCTGTTAGTGACAATTTTTTTTTCAGTTTTCTTCGTCTGGTAGTTTTGATTTCCCCTTCATTACTAAAGGATATTTTCATTAGATACCGAATTTGTGGTTGACAATTCTTTTCTTTCAGCACTTAAAAATGGTGTGCTATGTCCCTCTGGCCATTAAGATTTCTGATGAAAAATATGCTGTCATTTGAATTGTTATTACCAATAGTTAAGATTTCTCTTGTTGCTTTCAAGATTTAAAAATTTGTCTTTAGTTTTAAGAAGTTTGACTGATTGTCTGGGCATGGATTTCTTTGGGTTTATCCTGTTCAAGATTTCCTCAACTTCTTGAACCTATAGTTATGTTTTTTGCTAGTTTAGGTAAGTTTACAGCCATTATTTCTTCAAATACTTTTTCAGTTTCACCGTCTTTCTTCTTTCCTTCTAGGACTTTTATGACATGTATGTTAGATATGCCTTATACTCTCACAGGTCTCTGAGGTTCTGTTCAATTATTTTCCAATCTATTTTCTCTCTGATGTTCTGATAAAGTACTTTCTTATTGTTCTATCTTCAAGTTTAATGATTCTTCACTCTGTTCTTTTCATTTTGCTTTTTAGTCCATCCATTAAGGTTTTTGTTTTTGTTTTTTAGCTAACGAGCTTTACAATTTTAGAATTTTTTAAAGATTTTTTTATTTATTTATCTGAGAGAGAGAGAATGAGAGAGAGAGAAAGCACATGGGGGGGAGGGTCAGAGGGAGAAGCAGACTCCCCGCCAAGCAGGGAGCCCAATGCGGGACTCGATCCAAGGACTCCAGGATCATGACCTGAGCCAAAGGCAGTCGCTTAACCAACTGAGCCACCCAGGCGCCTTACAATTTTAGAATTTCTATTTAGTTATTCTTTACATATTCTATTTCTTTTCTGAGATTTTCTGTTTTGTTGCTGAGACTTTCTATTAAGTCTGTTTGTAAATTTTTATTGAAATATGGTTATGATGGCTGTTTTAAAATCCTTGTCAGACTATTCTAACATTTCTGTTATCTTGATGTTGGCGTCTGTTAATTGTTTTTTTTTTATCAAGGTAAGATTTTCCTGGTTCTTAGAATTACTAGAGGTTTTTTAAAATTGAAACCTGGACATTTTGAGTATTATGTTATGACTCTGAATCTTATTCAAATCTTCTGTTTTAGTAGGCCTCCTTTGATACTGAAACAACAGAGGACATGGGGCACTGCCTGTTACTGCCAGCTGGGGGTGGAATTCCAGGTTCCCCACTCAGCCTCTGAGTTGACATGAGTCAGGGAAGGAGCTCCTTGTTCCTCCTGGGCAAGGGTAGAAATTGTGGTTCTGTATGAGGGCCCCACTGATTTCACCTTGGTTTGGATGTAGAGGGGTGCCTTATTACTGTTCCTGAGTTGGCCTTCACTGACATTGCAAGGTGAGTGGCCTCATTTCTGTTGGGCAGTGATGAAAGTCTTGACTCTTCATTAAGAAAACTCTGACATCACCCCAGCAGGGAGACAAAGCAGTATATTATTACTACTGGATAAGGTGAAAGCCTAGGCTCCTTCCATACTCTTAACTGAACCACAGTTCTTGGGGTCTCATTGTTTCCTGGTGGGGATGAAAATCCCATCTCTCCACCCTGCCTTCTCTAACACCAACCTGGTAAGTGGTGTTGGTGGACGTTTTTAGAGCCTGGTGAGGGAGAAAGTTTAGGTTCCCTTCTTGGCCTTTGATGGTTTGGGTAGAAGTATAAAGTTGAAGGTAATTCTCTGTGGTGTTTGGTTGGAATAGAGTGGTTATTATCTAAAAGTTCTCTGCCTTGCTAGGCTGCTCTTTTCATCATCCTTTGGCTGGAGAGAGCAGGTTTTTCTAAAAACTTCTGTTGTCTGTATCCAGTGGGGTTTCTGTTTTACTGACTTCTCCAACACCAGTCTGTGATACATGAAGCAAAAAGAAAACCCAAGAACTCACTTCTGTGTCACTTTGGTGGTTGCAATGTTCCTAACTAGACTTCCTTCTTCTTTCCACCTTTCTGAGTCTTTTCATGTTAGTTTTATACATAGTAATGTCCAGGGCTTTCAGTTATACTTAGAAGGAATAGGGGAAAGTATTTCTACTCCATCTTTCCAGAAATGAAGTTGCCTGTTTTTTAAACAATTTTTTAAATAAGTGAGTTTAATCTAGTAAAAAGGATTTTCACCCTCCTCTTTAAAATTTGAGATGTTTCTATACTTCATGGTTAAACTCCATTAGTATTATATTCTTCTCACTTCAGGAAAAATCCATACATTTTGCAGCATACTTAAAGATATTCATTTTGTTTTTTGAAGTTTGATTGCCTCATCTTTTCTAATCTTTAAATAAAAAATAAAAGCAAATTTAAGAATTTGCTGATAAAGTTCTGTTTTGTGAGAAAGATGATACTTCATCATGGAAAAGATAATAGACTCTTGTTCTAATCACATAGCTATGATGTCTTCAGGAATGCTGATTGAATTACTTATGCATGTTATTGACAAAACGCCTTGTATCACTATTCTAGTAATGCTATATAAAAAATAAAACTGTTAATAAGTTTGCTTATAAGAACAGAAAAATAAGACTACTATCACTTCTATTGTCCATTTGTAAATGCTAGTAAATAAAAACCATCAATCCTTTTCTTTCTCCAGATGAGGGGTATGTCTGATAAATCACTCCGGCTAGTGCTGTCCACATTCAGCAACTTACGGGAGGAGCTTGGACATCTTCAAAATGACTTGACAGTAACACTTATTTTGATTTTTCTTTCCAAAGCCTTACTAGGTCCTAACATAGAAATGAAGTCGTTCAGTCCACCTTTCAAAACTTAATACAATCCATAATATTATGCTCACCAGACATAGTTATTTTCTTGAAACAATTAATTGAGGTTGAAAGAGGATATAAGAACTCTCCAATGTCAAAATAAAAGAACATTGGGTATGCACTTATTATTTAGTTTACTACTAAGGTAAGTTAATATCTACAGCCAGGAAGTAGCTTGCAAAATTAGAATACTCTAACTCATTGAATGGGAATTTCCCCTTTTTCTGTAATAATAAAGCATACTCTGAATTTTTTTGAATACTTGTAAACTTCCTTCTCCAAGAAGTTAGCCTTTTCTATTTTCCATTTTAGTTAGTGTTTTTGATGTCATTAGCTAACTACATTCAGAATACCCTCCATATAATGAATAACTCCCTGAAAACTGGAGTTTTATTTTTTTGGATTCTGATGAGCGCATTTAGACTCTAATTTGGAAATTCACCACCTACTGGGGTTAACAAGGAGTCTTTGTAGATTTAGACAAAACATTAAAATAATTCAAAAGTTCTGTTTTATTGAATTTATAATTAGTCAATTCATCAAAAGTTCTCTAAGAATGCAGGTTTTTAAAGTTTCATCCATTTGTATCCTATATTTTGCTTGACTTTTGAGAAATCTGTTTTATCAGGCAACTGCAAATGAAAGAAGTGCTTATTTAAGCCTTCCAATGTAAACTAGTCTTTGTATTATGTAACTGTTGACAAGTTTCTGTAATTCCAAATCTTAACAAGTAATTTTGCTTCTAGTCACTGGAAAATGACAAGATAAGCCTTGAGAAAGATGTGGCATTCAAAGAAAATCAAATAAAAGAGTATGAAGAACTCTTGGCATCAGTGAGAGCAAATAATCGCCAGCAGCAGGTAAGTTGATATCTTCATTGATGATAAACTAGATTGATAGCTTTTCATATGCAGAATTACTGAAACACTGTAGTTATGACATACAATCCAGACAGAATTAAAATATGATGGAACAATTTATTCATATAAGAATTGAGTGGCTTTGATTATTTCCAATGACTGAAAGCTCTCTCATAAAAACAGATAACCTTGTATACTTTAAAGTATACTAATCCACAATTATCTGTGTTGTTGGGTGACAAGAACTGTGTAAATATTGAAAAGCTAAGTTCACTCATTCATTTAATCTACTAAAGTGTTGATAAAAAAGGTTTTGTAGGTCTTAACACACGTTTGTGCAGTGAATAAGCGAATTAACTCTAGAAATACTCTCCAGATATCTGAGCAGAGATGATTTCTAAGAAATTGTAATGAGTCTCTAAGGCTGATCCCTTCCTAATCTTCATTCCCATGACAGTCTCAATTTTTTCCTCAGTTTCCACATAAATAATCAGGCATATGGTCATATTTGTGCCTACTAGAAGGCAAAATATTGTTGAAGAGTACCAAGAGTCAGATTGCAAAATTAGAACACTGAAAATTCATCCAGTCTTGATTCCTTTTCACTCAAGATAAACATATCAGACTAGGGGCAAGAATCTCTTTCATGGCTGATTTAACTTACCATTTAAGGGTAAATATATAAGAAAACTGGGCATGGAAAAAATATTTACTTTATTTCCTTGAATTAATCAACTAAGAGAGCACTCTCCTCCAAAAAGGTAGAATCCCTTTGTCTTACTTACTTGTGTCTTCTTTATAGCAAGGACTTCAAGACTCAACCTCAAAATGCCAAGTATTGGAAGAAAACAATCTCTCTCTTCAACATACACTCTCAGACATGGAATATAGACTCAAAGAACTGGAATATTGCAAGCATAATTTAGAACAAGAGAACAAAAATCTTAGAATACAGGTATTAAAATTTTGTTTTAAATTTGTTATTGCCTTAGTTATACCACTGTATAGTATATATATGTCCTATTCCTCTTGAGAAAATATATTGAACTAAAAACTGCTCTTATTATTTCAATGCCTCATTTAATCATGTAGTTTTCATCTAATAATAAGTCTGATAATAAAATATGTGTTTCCTTCATAATAATCCAATTACATAAAGTTATTTTGCCTTGTATAGGTTTCTGAGACTTGCACAGGCCCGATGCTGCAGACAAAAATGGATGAAATTGGCAACCATTACAAGGAGATGGTAAAAAACTTAAGAATGGAGAAAGATAGAGAGATCTGCAATCTAAGGGTATGTTGATCCTACAGTGCATAAATACACAGGTCAGCACAAACTTTCTAATAAAATAGTGATGGTTTCAAGTTTAAAGCTACAAGGAAAAATCAACTAAAGGCAGAGTCAGGAATATGACATAGAAACTTTTGTTCAAATACATATTACTGTGTATAGAATACTGTTAAATTGTTTTCTAATTTAGGTTAATCAAAATAAGGGTGATATTTGTGAGAATAAGTATACATTGCCTTATCTTGTAATTCTAGATCAAATTGACTAACTCTTAATTTACTGATTCCTAAATATAGCTAAATATACTTAAATATTTAATGGAAAAACCAACCATAGATTTTTCTCTCCAAATATCATGGTGGAATTTTTTCCAAAAACCAAAATGAAACAAAATATAATTTTTTCAAAAGCCTACCATTTTTTTCTTACAGATTTCCTTCACTTGTTTCCTTTTCATCCCAACACTACTTAAAACATTTTAACTTAACAGCCATCTATGCACAGCTAATGTAGTATAGAGGAAAATGCGCAGGATTTGGAGTCAGAATATCTGTCTTGTATTTGCAGCTATGTTGCTTACTAGTTGTGGGACTGTATGTCATGTAACCTCTCTGGTAATCTCATTTACCTATTTTGTAAATAAGGATTTTAATAATACTTATTTCACAGGGCTGCTGTGAGAATTGAGATAAATCATGCAGGAGGAATATTTTGTGAACTGCAAATCACCGTATAATATTAGTTATTATTAGTGAGCTTTCTTTAATTAGTATTTGAAGGAATTCTAAAGTACCTATTTTCCTAGCTTTATTTTAATTCTTGTGGTTTAGGACTGTTACTTAAGTAATGCCTAACCCTAAATAGTAAAAGGTATCTTTAAAAAATGAGAAATGCCTAATTGGCATTTTATTCATATTTTACACTCGTTAAACTCTACAAATGTTTACAACTATTGGTACTTCACTCTTCATTTCGTAACTTGCAGTATGACTTTATGTCACTGAACCTCTTGGAACTCAATTACCTATTTCATAAATTAGATTTATAATAATTCTTCTTTCTTTTAAATCACTAGACTCAATTAAATCAGTACCAAAAAGATGTTTCAAGAAGAGAAGGAAGTTGCAGCGACTTCCAGTTCAAGCTTCATGAACTGACAAGCTTGCTGGAAGAGAAGGATTCCCTTATAAAGCGTCAGTCAGAGGTAAGAAGGGAAGTGGTAGAGGTGGAGAGGAACTCAGTTAACTTCCCATGAACTAGAGAAGAGCACATTCCCAAAACTCACTTTATTCATGAAGTAGAATGTAACTGACTGTGAAGAAGTGAAAGATTCGTATTTTAGGAGATATAATTCAAATGAAAGCAATAATTGAAGCAAAAAAATGTGTTATTGTGCATTTAATATTTTTAATGTTATATCTCATTAGCAATGTTACTCCCAGTAAGACTGAGCTTTTTATTCTTTATTATTAGCTGCTTCAGCAAAAGACTGTGTTATATTTTTCTCTGTATCTGTAGCATATGGCCCAGGATCTGTTATAAAATAGCACTGAAGGAAGGAACTACAAAAAATGGTGGCCAGTGTTATATTGCTGTTATTGAACTAATGGTTCTTGTAGTAATCATCAGTGATAGACCTTCTGTTAGGAACCAATACCTGCTTCCATATTGAAGTTTCAGTACTTTTCAGCTATGACTATACTTTTCAAGCTTCTTAGGCAAAAAATTTCTCATCTTTATCTTGAGAAACATGCCCATTCAATATCATGTTATCTCTTAAATATAGAAATCCTATACCATTTAGTGATTTCCTGAACAGGCATATTATGTAACTTATTAGGTACCATGAAGCCATAATATACGGTATTCAACAGATGGGGTTGTGGGGTTAGAACATTCTCATGTCCTAGCTAAAAGAGAAGGAAAAAAGTAATTGTTTTTAGTAACCTTGTTAAGTGATCGAACATACTTCTTACCTCATGTTTCTACTGTTTTCAAATAATTATATTGTCTTTTATTCGTAAGGAACTCTCAAAGTTGAGACAAGAAATGTATTCATCTCATAACCAACACTCCAGTGGTGGAAGGACTACTATTACCACTAAAAAGTAATGTATTTTTAAATGAAATTTGAATATGACTTTAGCTATTATTTAATCTAAGTTATAGCATGTTTAATTGATATATATAGTTTGTTTTCTGCAGGGCAGTAAATCTACTGAAGAATAAATATTTACACAAAGACATAGCTGTTATGGAAAATAAAATTCTGTAGCACATCTTTCCTATATTTACAATGTATCAAATACGATGTAAGTGAAAAACAATTTGTTGTTTAGCCAACCATTTGAGTCAAGATTCTTTCAGTAGCACATGCCAGAAACCCAACTTAAACTGGGAATTAGTTAATTCACTTAGTTGGGATTGCTTGGTGTCCAGATGGATTTGTGTGCTCAAAATATGTCTTCAGAAATACGTCCTTCTTTATCTCTTAGCTCTGCTCTTTCCTATGTAGACATTATTCTTAGGCATCTCCCCTTATAATAGCAATCTGACCACAGCTGACATCCCACCAATTTAGCAAAATGAAATAGAAAGTGACTCTTTGGAAATAGTTTCAGCAAAAGTCTATTTTGGATATTTCATATAAATGGAATAAAAATGTGGTCTTTCATGACTGGATTCTTTCACTTTGCATAACGTTTTCAAGATTCATCCATGTTTTAGGGCGCCTGGGTGGCTCAGTTGGTTAAGCGACTGCCTTCGGCTCAGGTCATGATCCTGGAGTCCTGGGATCGAGTCCCACATCGGGCTCCCTGCTCAGCAGGAAGTCTGCTTCTCCCTCTGACCCTCTTCCTTCTCGTGCTCTCTATCTCTCAAATAAATAAATAAAATCTTAAAAAAAAAGATTCATCCATGTTTTAGTTTGTGTCTGTACTCCATTGCTTATTGTTACTAAATAATATTACATTTCATGGATATACAACATTTTATGTATACACCTAGGAGTGGGATTGCTGGGGCACATGGCAACTCTGTTTAACTTTTTGAGGAGCTGCTAAACTGTTTTCCAAAGCAGCTACACAATTTGACATTCCCACCAGCAGTGTATTGAGGGTTCCAAATTCTCTCCATCCTCCTCAACATTTGTTATTGGTCATCTCTTAGATTATAGCCCTTCTAAGGGTGGGAGGTGGCATCTTACTCTGGTTTTCATTTGTATTTCTCTAATAATTAATATTTAGTATTTTTTCATGTGCTTATTGGCCATTTATAGATCTTTGGAGAAATGACTGTAAAAATTCTTTGTCCATTTTTAAATTAGATTATTTGCTTTTTTACTGCTGAATTGCAAGAGATATTTATATATTCTGGATACAAGTCCCTTATCAGATATATGATTTTGCAAATATTTTCTTCCATTCTATTGGTTGTCTTTTTACTATCTTGATAGTATCATTTGCAGCAAAAGTTTTTACATTTGAGGAAGTCCAATTAACCTATTTTTTCTTTTCTTACTTCTGCTTTTGGTATCATATTAAGAATTCATTGCCTAATCCAAGGTCATGAAAATGTGCACCCCTGTATTCTCCTAAGAGTTTTATTTATTTATTTTTATTTTTTAAAGATTTTATTTATTTATTTATTTATTTATTTATTTATTTATTTATTTATTTATCAGAGAGAGAGAGCATAAGCAGGGGAAGCAGCAGGCAGAGCAGGCAGAGGGAGAAGCAAGCTCCCTGCTGAGCAGGGAGCCCGATGTGGGACTTGATCCCAGGACCCTGGGATCATGACCCAAGTCAAAGGCAGATGCTTAACTGACTGAGCCACCCAGGCGTCCCTCTCTTAAGAGTTTTATAGTTTTACCTATTACATTTAGATCTATGAACCATTTTGAATTAATTTTTTCTATGGTGTGAAGTAGGAGTCCAAGTTCATTCTTGTGCACGGGGCTATTTGGTTGTCCCAGTATCTTTTGAGGTATATACTATTCTTTCACTCATTGAATTAACTTGGCATCTTTATTGATAATCAAAAGACCATAAATGTCAGGGTAAATTTGTAGATTCTCTGTTTTACACCATTGATCTATTTGTCTGTCTTCATGCAAGTACCACACTGTCTTAATTATTGTAGCTTTTTAGTTACATTTTGAAACCAGAAGTGTGAGTTTTTAACCAACTGAGCCACCCAGGCACCCCAGAAGTGTGAGTTTTTAAATTTCTTCTTTTCAAGATTACTTTAGCTATTTTTGGTCCTTTGCTCTTCTATATGTATTTTGGGATAAGCTTGTCAAGGGATTTCATTAAATATTTAGAAAACTTTGGGTATTATTTCCATGCTAACAATAATAAGTCTTTTAATCCTTGAGCATGGGATCCTTTTCCACTTAGATCCTCTTTAATTTCTAAAAACAGTATTTTGTACTTTCATTGCAGAAGTCTTACACTTCTTTTTTGTTAAATTTATTTCTAAGTATTATATTTTTTGATGTTCCTGTAATAGAATTGGTTTTGATGTTACTGTAAATAGACTTGTTTTCTTTTTTTTTCTTTTTCTTTGTTTCAAGTTTTTATTTAAATTTTAGTTAGTTAACATATAATGTAATACTAGTTTTAGGAGTAGAATTTAGTAATTCATACTTACATATAGCACCCAGTGCTTTTATTTGAGTGTAGTTGACACACAATGTTACATTAGTTTCAGGTGTATAATGCAGTGATTCAACTTCTCTATATGTTATGCTACATTCATCACAAGTGTGGCTCCCATCAGTCACCACGCAACAGTATTACAATATCACTGACTATATTCCTGATGCTGCACCTTTTATTCCTGTGACTTATTCATTCCATAACTAGAAGCTTATATCTCCCACATCCTTTCACCCATTTTGCCTATCCCCCAACTGCCTCCTTTCTGGCAACCATTGGTTTGTTCTCTGTATTTATAGGTCTGATTCTGCATTTTGTTTATTTTTTGTTGTTCTTGTTTAGGTTCCATATATGAATGAAATCAAATGGTATTTTTCTTTCTTGGTCTGACTTATTTCACTTTGCATAATACCCTCTAGTTCCTTACAGTTGTTGCAAATGGCAAAATCTGATCTTTTTATGGCTGAGTAATATTCCATTATATATCACTTTTTCCTTATCTATTCCTCTTATTGATGGACACTTATGTCGCTTCCATATCTTGCTAAATAATGCTGCAATAAACATAAGGGTGTGCATATCATTTCAAATTAGTATTTTTGTTTTATTGGGTAAGTACTCACTAGTGGAATTATTGGATCATATGATATTTCTATTTGTAATATTTTATGGAAACTATGCTGATTTCCACAGTGGCTGTACCAACTTATATCCCCATCAACAGTACATGAGGGTTCCTTTTTCTCCACATCCTTGCCAACACTTGTTATATCTTGACTTTTGTATTTTAGCATTCTGATAGGTGTAAAGTGATATTGTGCCTTTGATTTGCATTTCCCTGATGATTAATGAATTTGAGCATCTTTTCATGTGCCTATTGGTCATCTATCTGTTTTCTTTGGAAAAAGAAGGTACTCTGATCCTGTTTTAAGCAAATTGCTTGGTTTTTGGTGTTGAGTTGTATAAGTTCTTTATATATTTTGGATATTAACCCCTTATCAGATATATTATTTACAAATATCTTTTCCCATTCAGTAGGTTGCCTTTTTGTTTTGTTTGTTTCCTTTGCTGTGCAAAAGCTTTTTATAGCTTATTTTTGCTTTTCTTTCCCTTGCTTTATGAGACACATCTCGAAAAATTTGCTGTGGCCAATGTCAGAGAAATTACTGCCTGTGTCTTTTTCTAGGATTTTTATGGTTTCAGGTCTCACATTTAGGTCTCTAATCCATTTTGAGCTTATTTTTGTGTATGGTGTAAGAAAATGGTCTAGTTTCATTCTTTGTGTGTTGCTGTCCAGTTTTCCCAATATGATTTGTGGAAGAGACTATCTTTTCCCTTTATATATTCTTGCCTCCTTTTAATAGACTAATTGACCATGTAAGTGTAGTTTCCTTTCTGGTCTGTCTATTTTTTTCCATTGACATATGTGTCTGTTTTTGTGCCAGTACCATAATGTATTGATTATGTACTATGTAATGTATCTTGAAATTTGGAAATGTGATACCTACAAATTTGTTTTTCTTTCTCAAGATTGTTTTGGCTATTTGGGGTCTTCAGCAGTTCCATAAATATTTTAGGATTATTTGTTCTAGTTCTGTGAAAAATGTTGTTTTTTTTTTAAAGGGATTACATTGCATCTGTAGATTGCTTTGGGTAGCACAAACATTTTAAAAATATTAAGGCTCCCAATCCATAAGCATGGTATATGTTTCCATTTGTTTGTGTTGTCTTCAGTTTCTTTCTTCAGCGTTTTATTGTTTTCAGAGTACAGGTCTTTCACCTCCTTAGTTAAGTTTATCTGTAGGAATTTTGTTCTTTTTGGCACAATGAAAATGGGATTGTTTTCTTAATTTCACTTTCTGCTGCTTCATTATTAGTTTATAGGAATGCAACAGATTTCTGTACTTTGATTTTGTATCCTGTGACTTTACTGAATTCATTTATTACTTCCAATTGTTTTTTATGGAGTCTATAGGGCTTTCTATGTATAGTATGTTATCTACAAATAGTGGAAGATTTACTTCTTCCTTACCAGTATGGATGCTTCTTATTTCTTTTTCTTGTCAGCTGTGGCTAAGACTTTCAGTACTATGTTGAATAAAAGTGGTAAAAGTGGACATCCCTGTCTTGTTCCTGATCTTTAAGGAAAAGCTCTCAGTTTTTCACCATTGAGTATGATGTTGGCTGCAGGTTTTTCATACGTGGCCTTTATTATGTTAAGGTATGATTCCTCTGAACACATTTTGTTGAGAATTTTAACCATGAACAGATGTTGAATTTTGTCAGATGCATTTTCTGCATCTACTGAAATGATTATACAATTTCTATCTTTCCATTGTTGATGTGGTGTATCACGTTGATTGATTTGAGAATATTGAACCATCTTTGCATCCCCAGAATAAATCAGTTGATCATAGTGAATGATGCTTTTGATGCATTACTGACTGTAGTTTGCTAATATTTTGTTGAGGATTTTTGTATTTATGTTCATCACAGATGTTGGCCTGTAGTTTTCCTTTCTGTGGTGTCTTTGGTTTTGGTATCAGAGCAATGTTGGTCTCATAGAAAGTATTTGGAAGCTTTTCTTCCTCTTTTTGGGGGAATAATTTGAGGGTAATAGGTATTAATACTTCTTTTAGTTAACATATAATGTACTGTTAGTTTCAAGAGTAGAATTTAGTGATTCATCAGTTGCATATAACACCCAGTGCTCATTACATTAAGTGACCTCCTTAATGCCTATCACCCAATTACACCATCCCCCAACCCACTTCCCTTCCAGCAACCCTCAGTTTGTTAAGAGTCTCTTATGGGTTTCCTCTCTCTCTGTTTTTATCTTATTTTATTTTTCCTTCCATTCCCCTATGTTCATCTGTTTTGTTTCTTAAATTCCACAATGAGTTAAATCATATGGTATTTGTCTTTCTTTGACTGAGTTATTTCACTTACCATAATACACTCTAGTTCCATCCACATCATTACAAATGGCAAGATTTCATTCTTTTGATGGTTGAGTGTGTGTGTGTGTGTATATATATATGTGTATATATATATGTGTGTGTATATATATATATATATATATATATATATACACTCCATCCCCACATCTTTTGTGGGGTTGGAGTGTATCCATCCCCACATCTTTTGATCCATTCATCTGTTGATGGACATCTGGGCTATTTCCATAGTTTGGCTATTGTGGACAATGCTGGTATAAACATTGGGATGTATGTGCTCCTTCAAATCACTGTTTGCATCCTTTGGATAAATACTTAATAGTGCAATTGCTGGGTCATAGGGTCGTTCTATTTTTAACTTTTTGAGGAACCTCTGTACTGTTTTCCAGAATGGGTACACCAGTTAGCATTTCCACCAGCATCATGGGAGTGTTTCCTTTTCTCTGCATCCTTGCCAACATCTGTTGTTTCCTGAGTTGTTAATTTTAGCCATTCCGACCAGTGTGAGATGGTATCTCATTGTGATTTTGATTTGTATTTCCCTGATGCTGAGTGATGTTGAGCATTTTTTCATGTGTCAGCCATTTGCATGTCTTCTTTGGAGAAATGTCTGTTCATGTCTTCTGCCCATTTCTTGACTGGATTTTTTGTTTTTTTGGGGGTGTTGAGTTTGATATGTTCTTTATAGATTTTGGATACTAGCTGTTTATCTGATATTTCATTTGTGAATATCTTCTCCCATTCAGTAGGTTGCCTTTTAGTTTTGTTGATTGTTTCCTTTGCTCTGCAAAAAGCTTTTATCCTGACAAAGTCCGAATAATTGATTTTTCCTTAGTTGTGCTTGCCACTGGAGACATGTTTAGCAAGAAGTTGCTATGGCTGAGGTCAAGGGGGTTGCTGCCTCTGTTCTCCTCTAGGATTTTGAAAGACTCCTGTCTCACATTAAGGTCTTTCAACCATTTTGAGTTTATTTTTCTGTATGGTGTAAGAAAGTGGTCCAGTTTCACTTTTCTGAATGTGGCTGTCCATTTTCCCAACACCATTTGTTGAAGACTGTCTTTTTTTCCACTGGATATTCTTTTCTGCTTTGTTGAAGATTAACTGACCATAAATTTGAGGGTCCATTTCTGGGTTCTCTATTCTGTTCCACTGAACCATGTGTCTGTTTTTATGCCAGTACCATACTGTCTTCATGACTACAGCTTTGAAATACAGCTTGAAGTCTGGAATTGTCATGCCTCCAGCTTTGGTTTTCTTTTTCAACATTTCTTTGGTTATTCAGGTTTTTTTCTGGTTCCATACAAATTTTAGAATTGTTTGTTCCAGCTTCGTGAAAAATGCTGGTGGTATTTTGATAGAGATTGCATTGAATGTGCAGATTGCTTTAGGTAGCATAGACATTTTAACAATATTTGTTTTTCTAATCCATAAACATGGACTATTTTTCCATTTTTTTGTGTCTTCTTCAATTTCTTTCATAAGTGCTCTATAGTTTTCAGAGTACAGATCTTTACCTTGTTGGGTAGGTTTATTCCTAGGTATCTTATGTTTTATGGTGTAATTGTAAATGGGATTGATTCCTTGATTTCTCCTTCTTCTGCTTCATTGTTAGTGTATAGAAATGCAACAGACTTCTATGCTTTAATTTTATATTCTGCGACTTTGCTGAATTCTTGTATCAGTTCTAGAAATTTTGGGGTGGAATCTTTTGGGTTTTCTACATAGAGTAGCATGTTATCTGCAAAGAGTGAAAGTTTGACTTCTTCTTTGCTGATTTGGATGCCTTTTATTTCTTTTTGTTGTCTGATGGTTGAGGCTAGGACTTCCAGTATTATGTTAAACAACAGTGGTGAGAGTGGACATCCCTGTCCTGTTCCTGACCTTAGGGGAAAAGCTATCAGTTTTTCCCTGTTGAGGATATTTACTGTGGGTCTTTGTATATGGCCTTTATGATATTGAAGTATGTTCCTTCTATCCCTACATTGTGGAGAGTTATTATCAAGAATGGATGCTGTATGCTGTCAAATGCTTTTTCTACATATATTGAAAGGTCATGTGGTTCTTGTCCTTTCTTTTATTAATGTGATGTATCACACTGATTGATTTGTGGATGTTGAACCATTCCTGCAGCCCAGGAATAAATCCCACTTGGTTGTGGTAAGTAATCTTTTTAATGTACTATTGGATCCTATTAACTAGTACCTTGGTGAGAATTTTTGCTTCTAGTTTCATCAGGGATATTGGTCTGTAATTCTCCTTTTTGATGGGGTTTTTGTCTCTTGGGATGAAGGTAATGCTAGCCTCATGGAATGAGTTTGGAAGTTTTCCTTCCAGTTCTATTTTTTGGAAGAGTTTCAGAAGAATAGGAATTAATTCTTTTTAAATGTTAGTACAATTCCCCTGGGAAGCCATCTGGCCCTGGACTCTTATTTGTTGGGAGATTTTTGATTACTGCTTCAATTTCTTTGCTGATTATGGGTCTGTCCAGGTTTCTATTTCTTCCTGTTTCAGTTTTGGTAGTTTATATGTTTTTAGGATTTATCTGTTTCTTCCAGACTGCCTAATTTTTTGGCACATAATTTTTCATAATATTCTCTTATAACTAGTTGTATTTCCTTAGTGTTGTTTGTGATCTTTCCTTTTCATTCATGATTTTATTTATTTGGGTCTTTTCTTTTTGATAAGTCTGTCTAGGAATTTATTAACCTTGTTAATTTTTTCAGAGAACCAGCTCCTAGTTTCATTGATTTGTTATATTGGTTTTTTGATGTCTATATCATTCATTTCTGCTCTAATCTTTATTATTTCTCTTGTCCTGATGGATTTTGGCTTTATTTGCTATTCTTTTCCTGTTCCTTTAGGTGCAAGGTTAGGTTGTGTATTTGAGACTTTTATTGTTTCTTGAGGTAGGCCTGTATTGTTATATACTTCCCTCTGAGGGCCTCCTTTGCTACATACCAAAGGTTTTGAACTGTCATGTTTTCATTTTCATTTGCTTTGATGTATTTTTTAATTCTTCTTTAATTTCCTGCTTGACCCATTCATTCTTTAGTAGGATGTTCTTCAACTTCCATGTATTTGTGGTCCTTCCGAACTTTTTCTTGTGGTTGACTTCAAGTTTCATAGCACAGTGGTCTGAAAATATCCATGGTATGCTCTCAGTCTTTTTGTGCCAGTTGAGTCCTGATTTGTGACACAGTATGTGATCTGTTCTGGATAATGTTCCATGTGCACTCGAGAAGAATGTGTATTCTGCTGCTTTAGGATGAAACTCTCTGAACATATTTGTTAAGTCCATCTGTTCCAGTGTGTCATTCAAAGCCCTGTTTCCTTGTTGATCTTCTGCTCAGATGATCTGTCCATTGCTGTGAGTGGGGTGTTAAAGTCCCCTACTGTTATTGTATTATTATCAATGAGTTTCTTTAGTTTTGTTATTAATTGGTTTATTATTTGACTGCTACCAAGTTGGAGCATAAATATTTACAACTGTTAGATCTTCTTGTTAGATAGGCCCTTTTATTATGATATAGTGACTTTCTTCATCTCTCATTACAGTCTTTGATTTAAAATCTATGGCTACCTCAGCTTTCTTTTAATGTCCATTAGCATGATAAATGGTTCTCCACCCCCTTTCAATCTGGAGGTGTCTTGAGTCTAAAATGAGTCTCTTGTAAGTAACATATTGATGGGTCTTGGCTTTTTATCCATTTTGTAACCCTATGTCTTTTATTGGAGCACTTAGTCCATTTACATTCACAGTCATTATTGAAAGATATGAATTTAGTACCATTGTATTACCTATAAAGTTGCTGTTTCTGTAAATTGTCTCTGTTCCTTCCTAGTGTTTGTTACTCTTGGTTTCTCTTTCTGCTGAAAGGGTTCCCTTTAATATTTCTTGCAGGGTTGGTTTAGTGTTCATGAATTCCTTTCGTTTTTGTCTTGGAAACTCTTTATCTCTCCTTCTATTCTGAATGATAGCCTTGTTGGATAAAGTATTCTTGGCTGCATATTTTTCCAATTTAGGATGTTGAGTATATCATGCCAGTCTTTTCTGGCCTGCCAGGTCTCTGTGGAAAGATCTGCTGCCAGCCTTTTATGTCTACTCTTATAAGTTAAGGACCTATTTTCCCCAACTGCTTTCTGAATTTTCTCTTTATCTTTGCAATTTGCAAGTTTCACTATAATATGTCATGATGTTGACCTATTTTTGTTGATTCTGAGGGTTCTGTGCCTCTTGGACTTGAAAGCCTGTTTCCTTACCCACGTTAAGGAAGTTCTTAGGTATAATTTGTTCAAATCAACCTGCTGACCCTTTCCCCCACTTTTCTTCTGAGACTCCTTTAATATTGATATTATTTCACTTTATGGAATTACTGAGTTTCTTAAGTCTATGTTAATGATCTAATAATTTTATTTCCCTCTTCTTTTCAGCTTCATTATATTCCATAATTTTATCTTCCATATCACTGATTTTTATGGCCTCCACTTGGGACTGCATCTTGGTTATAGCTTTTTTAATTTTGGCTTTACTAGATTTTAGTTCTTTTATCTCTACAATAAGGGATTCTCTAGTGTCTTCTTTACTTTTCTCAAGCCCAGCTCGCATCTGTATAATTGTTTTAAATTCTAACCCAAACATCTTACTTATATCTGTACTCATTAAGTAACTGGCTATGAGTAATACCTCTTGTTCTATCTTTCGGGGTGAATTTCTCCATATTGTCATTTTGTCCAGAAAAGAAAAGAAGAAAGAAAAAGAAAACAACAACAATAACAACAACAAAACAAACAAACAAAACTAGCTCCTGGGTGTGTTTTGGTCTGCTTGTTAAAAGACACTAGGTCCGAAAATAAGAAAAAAAAAATATATATATATAAAATACAGTGAGAGGAAACAAAAACTAAAAATATATATAAAAAAGTGTATATGCACAAAATTTAAAAAGAATTTTTAAAAAATTGAAAAAATAAAATAGCTTAAAAAATTATAATGAAAAACTAAAGAACAAAAGTACAAAGGATACTAGATACTATTTTCTTTAGTAAATTTGGTGTGAGTTGTTTGCGCTGGTCTTCTGGGAGAGGGGTCTTTTGCGGTGATTCTCAGGTGGACTTGCTCTAGTGGAAATGCACCTCCAGTGCCCAGGGAGGCAGAGCTTGTTGTAAGCAGCTCTGGACTCCACTAGGTGGTGCTGTTTTGCTCTGTGCGTCTTCCAGCACTGATCTGCAGGATGAATATTGCTGTGCCCTGCTCTCTGGCCCCAGAGCTGAAAATTCGCGCCCCCCACTCTTCAGTGAGCCCTCAGAAAAGAGCAATCAATCACTCTTGTCTCCCCAGTTTCCATCAGGGCTCGGTTCACCCTGCCTGTGTTGAGCTTTTTATCTCAGGCATGCAACTGAGTTTCAAAACTCCAAATTTTAGGGACTCGCACAGTGAAGACCAGCACTACACCTCCCAGGGAATGTCTCCAGGTGCATCTGCCTTTTGTTGGACACCTCCCAGGAAAGCAGTCGCTGGAATGTGTTGTGGTTCGAAGTTTATGGCAACACAGAGCAGAAAGTTGGCACCTAGACTCACTGTTTTCAGCCAGCTTCCATGCTCCTTTGCCTGGCAACAGGCGCGCACTTAGGCACCACCTATTCTTCTTGCGACCCAGGGGAATCTTCGGACCATGCTGTCACACCTGGGATTCTGCCCTGCTTCACTGCCTTTCAGCCAGGCATGTCCCCCACTGTAGCAGACTTCTAAAAGTTCCAATTTGGTGATCCACTGCTTATAATACTTTGCGGTAGACGCCTTAAGGAGGCTCCCTACCTTCTGGCCATAACCTCAGCTATATCACACCTGATTCAAACCTCTGCACCTCCTACCTTCCAAATGGTGGTTGATTTTCTACTCAAAGATTTGCAGTATTTGTTTGCTCAGGCCTCCAATTGATTTGTCCCATGTTCAGAATGATTTGATAACTATCTAGTTGTATTCAAGGGATGAAATAAACTTAGGTTCCCCCTACTCCTCCACCATCTTAACTCCTCTCTGTAATTCCTTTTAACTGGTAGAATTCGCCGATGAATCCATCTGGTCCTAGACTTTTATTTATTTATTTATTTTAGAAAGGGAGAGAGAGAGAGAGAGAATATTTTTTATTATGTTAATCACCATACATTACATCATTAGTTTTTTTTAATGTTTTATTGTTATGTTAATCACCATACATTACATCATTAGTTTTTGATGTAGTGTTCCATGATTCATTGTTTCTGCATAACACCCAGTGCTCCAGGCAGAACGTGCCCTCTTTAATACCCATCACAAGGCTAACCCATCCTCCCACCCCCCTCCCCTCTAGAACCCTCAGTTTGTTTTTCAGAGTCCATAGTCTCTCATGGTTCGTCTCCCCCTCCAATTTCCCCCCCTTCATTCTTCCCCTCCTGCTATCTTCTTCTTCTTTTTTTTTTAACATAAAATGTATTATTTGTTTCAG